>NW_022639455.1:3301060-3311527 GCF_010583005.1 Odontomachus brunneus | reverse complement strand
CCCAGTCACGAGATAGTAAATTTGTGTTCAACGTCACTACCAGTTAGCAATGTAACACTCACTTCTCCCAGTGGCTGATTAACCCTTTCGCTACTAATTTGGTTTCTTCGGTTTTTCAATGACAGTTTAAACTTAGATTTTAACTTAAACTCTGTTTAAACAAAACAAACGCATTAGAATAGAGTTTAAACTTGAAGTTTAAACTGCTATTGGAAAACCGGCCCTTAAAGTTGCAATTATTTTTTTCACTTTCGCTTCATTAAATACATTAATATAATGTAGTTTCAGTAAACAGATTAAAACATTTTATATTTGGCGCCAATGGGATAGGACACTTATGTTCCACTGAAGTTTATGGGAGGGCAAATTTGTTCCGATAGTAATAAATAGAGTGATAGCTGGTGAGAGTTCTGAATGCCAGAAAGACTGCTTATTCAATTAAATAAGGTTATAATAACTTTATTATTAATGATGAGGAAAACATGTGTTCCGGGCATGTGTGACATGTCCTATTGGTGGCGAAAGGGTTAAGTAAGTTAGCTAATGGCTAAACAAATTGCAGCTACGAGATGAAAAATTGTAAATAGTTGCTAAGCTAAAATAATACGCTCAATTGTAATTTTTTGAGATTTTTATGAAATGAACGTAGCTTCAATTTTGGTTTGCCTGATTTTCAAATGCCAGTGGCGATACAGTAGATTATGTATTTTATGAGCAGAAACAGAAAGAGAGGGCCATACTACTTTCTCATATTTTATATGTAATGGTTAGACAACGGCTAGATTAAAAATCCGATTCTATATTCAATGGAATAATCAGCCAAAATAAGTTAGTGACAAGCTAGAAAATTTCATCTAACCTGTATTAACTAGCTACTAGTTTCTGACTCAAGCAAGCTGGTTAAATTTTTACTCGGCTGAGCAAACGCGAAATTCAACCGACGAGAAATTCGATCTCCAGCATTTTCCCAAGTCTCTTACACGCAAACTGTTGCGTTCCGCACGTGCGCGCGATTCTGTGCGCTAAAGAGAGGGAGGGGAGAGAAGCGCGAGGAACCCCCTTTTTGCGGTCGGACAGATCGTAGGCTCGAACGTTTCGTATTTTCACGTGCGCTATCGAAATCTTACCCACTAAAAATCTCCTCGATAAATTTTCTAAAGTCGCCTGTTTTTTTTTTTTCGTTCTATGTGGAGAGCGTTATGTCACGATGTCATCAGCCGTTGGAAAATATCGCGATCGCGGGACTGTAATGCTTCGGGGCAATTGTTTGTACCTCCCTTCTCTCTTCCTAGGTCTCGTTTATTTTAATTACAATAACAGCGGGATATTGAATAAATACGAAACTACGCGGATCAGAATGTAACAGCGATTTCTCGAATATCGATGAAATATCGAGAAACAATGACACCAGGGAACGCCCCGAAAAAAACGCGATTGTCTGTTGTCTGCCGTCGACGTGTGTAAAATATAAAAATATAAATTCCGCCACACGTACCTAATCCTGATCATTCTTATCGCTTTGGTCTTTAAATACGAATATTTAAACTTTCAACGTAGAATATATTGTATGTATATTTTTATGTTAAAATATTAAATATTAAGGAGAAATTCTCGTTTAGATAGTTAGAAAAATAGATTTTTACGAATTCTTTTCAAAGCGAGAACTTCAGAATGAAAACGTACTTTCGCTACCTCCAGAGTGACCAGAAATGTGATTGACTTTAATCTAGATGGACGCCACAGAGAGACTTTCATAATAAATTTCAGGGACGGTCAAGATCGTAACTCTGTCTTTCTGTCATCTACATTAGATACAAAAACATACGCGATATCGCAGTGTTTGTTAGCCATTTATTCAGCTTAGCGAGTTTCTCCTATCCAAATAGTTTTCGCTATGGCTGTAAAATCACTTCTTTGAGTGTCCATTCGTCCGTCCTGCCGTGACCCGCAGTACGCGCCGGAAATTATTCACCTCTCGCGATGTTTGCGACCGTTTGTCATCCCTTTTGCCGAAGCGGCTTGTCTACATCCTGCTTTGTCCGCCGTCATCCGGTCGATATTCCGATTGATTCGTATTTCCCTCCCTTCTTCCGCTTCTCTTTTTTCCTTTTCGTTCCGTTTTCGGCCGAAATGAAAATCATTTTCAGCACGTAGGGTTGAATAACATTTCTTCCTCCGTCCTCTCTCTCTCTCTCTCTCTATTTTTCTTCCCGTTTTTTTTCAAACTTTTTTTTTTTAATATTGCTTCCACTAATACACGTCGCTTTCTCGTAATCCGCTTGACGTTGATGGTTTCGATTGGCGTGCGCTGCACACCACGAAAGTAATTTGGCGCCGTGCGTTTCGATCTCTGAAACCATTCGGACGGTTCGCAAAACTCAGAGAAAATGTATGAAAACATTTTTCGTCATTTTTTTTCTCTCTTCTTTTTTTTATGACTTCACGTTAAGCAAATTAGCGCGCAGGACGACAACACGTCCAGTCGGATTCTTTTACGAGGCGAAACTTGGGTCATGGGAATTTGGGAGAGTTTGCCACGGTTATTAGATGCAGCCACAGGTGTAGAGCGACAGGCTGTGAAGGGTTAAGTCCCAAGTTCGGTGTTGCAATCAAAATGAGCTTGCTCGACCGCCGCAGCGCGCCGCGACGCGACATGTCGCGTCGCGTGGCGCCGAGCCGAGCCGAGCCGGCTCGCAATTTCCAATAATCGATATAATACCTTGTCAGAACGCGAAAACCGGAATCCCCCCGCCGAAGCCTATTATACGGTCGAAAATACAGATAATGTAATTATACGGCTTTCCCGGAAACGACGCCGGGGAATTTCGACGCCGCCGAGGAGGGCCGTTCGTGCGTAAGAAGGACCGCTGCGGGAAACAAGAAAAATCGGCAGCCTTTAGGAATTCGGCGATGATTCATTGCAAAATAGTATATAGTTAATAGTATACAAATAGTATGTAAAATAGTAGTAGTTAATCGTCTGCAAATTAGATTTTTCTAATATATTAGAAAATTGTAATTTTTCAATGATTAATTGAGTCATTGTTTTACTCATAGAAATTACACACTTTTAGTATACAAGATGAAAGGATGAGCTGATTAGAAATTTCTTCTGTGGTCCTAATCAGGTTAATTACAATCAGTTATCTGGTTTGATAAAGTGATGTTACTTGGTCCTGATTATTAATAATCCTTATTATTAGTAAAGTCTTGATTGCCATGCTGTGTCATATGATTTATCAGGATCCAATAAAATCACCTTAAACAAACCAGGAAACATAAATAATATTTCTGGTTAACTAGAGCTTGCAACTATTTCAAGTTGAATAGCTGCAAGTTCCGGTTAATCAGAAATCTCATTTAATTAAGAACCTTTTTAACTCGTAAATTAACAGATTTCTGATATCTACAATCGGAATTCCGATTCGTTAATATTTCCTCAGATATTTGTTAAATCAACAAAAATTGTTTCCGCGTAGAATAAAATATTCTGCGTTGAAAGTTTACATACATTCATACTTAAAGACAATAAGAATGACCGGGAATTGGTACTTTTATCTTTTAAACGATGTAAGACATTAATCAAACTACTTTCAGTTAAACGCATTAAATAATGTTTTATTTATTCTCACTGCGATTTATTTTCCACTATGCTTTAATTGTTTCGATAGAAAGCACTTTGAGACAACTAATTTTAGAGAGCTAGAAATCTGGGATCCGCTAAAGCGTCGCGCCATTGTTACTTCGCTTATCATCATTACATGTACTCTAATTATTCTCATCGTCGATTCGCCAACGCGGTAAAACCGCTGTAAAACTCAACGGCCCGGCTGTTAGTCCCACTCGCGACTAATGTGTCGCCTGCATTTGCACCGAGGAGCGCTTCGCCCTATTATCACGACAGCCTAAAAGTGCGCATATTGTTCCGCCGACCTTCCCCGTCCCGTGGGACGGGATGCATTTCATTCGCAGCGCATGATTTTTCATCGCGAGCTCGTCTTCCGGTGACTCCCGCCGTTTTTAACATCGCGGGGCGGAGGAGAAAAAGAAATCCCATATCGCACGCGACAGAAAAGAGAGCCACTGCAAAGCAACCACGGTCATTGTTACGGGCTAGATTCATCATGAGATCTCGTTAGCGTGTCTTGGGAAATAAACTCTGACAACTTTTCAATTGCCCGAGAAATCGATAATCCCTATAATTGACAATACCGATCCATTTGTGCGGGAATGTACGAGCGTAACCAGTTTCACGATAATTAAGCGTTATCTAGCCAAAGGAGCATCTTAAATTGGCATGCAAAATATCGAGCCGATTAAATTGGCCGAAGAGGTTCGTTTAAACGGTTCAATACGACTTGATACCGTAAAATGCGATCGTTAAAATGGAGAAAAGTAGCACAAGAAGCTTTTATTACATAAAAAGCGAATTATAGAAATAAACGCACGTTCTTCCAAAATTCATATTTGCACGATGGATTAATTAGTGTTACGAAAACGAGAGAGATGAATTAATTTTTTGTGAAAAATATTATTAGTGTTAAGAGAAATTATTTCATTACGCAGACGTTTAGTTTCTTCAAGGATGAATTTATTAAAATCAGGAGAAACGGATTTTATTTTAAAGTGACAGGTACAATATCTGTCAGTCCGATTTGTCTTTCTCTTTTGTTGTGGGATTTTGTGAATATTTAATGATGTTCGCGTTATATCTTTGTTGACACACAGTTTGCATCGAAAAGGAAAAATGTAATACATCTAAACGCACTCATAGATGTCAATATCCATGAAAAATTAATTTACTGTGTGTGTGTGAGAGGAAAACGTCTAAAAAATAAAAAAGTATTATTTTGGTGGAGATATTAATAATATATTTCCTTATACTAATATAAAATATTTTTCCAGTAAGAAAATGCACATTTTCTAAAAATTTTCTAAAAAAAAATTTTTCGATAAATCAATTATTTGTTGTATTTAAATAAAAGAATTTAAATAAAAAAATTTTTTTAATTTAAATTTAAATATGTTATTTACCGAATAAATATTTTTTACTTTTTAGATATTTTTTCTTTCACAGTTTATTTTTCAAACTCTTTTGAGGAAAAAAGAGAAAGAAAGACCAAGTTTAGCCTCACATTTTGCGATTAGAAATTTTATATTATTTTTTGATAAATTATAGCTATTCATGAGTAAATTAAAGATATATAAATATCACAAGATGATAAACCTCACAACTTAGAAAAAAATGATAAAAAAATGGCCCAATTTTCTCCCAAATAATGAGGCGTATCATTTTGATATTTATATATATTTTTAATCTACCCATTAATAGTTACAATTTAATAAAAAAATAATTAAAAATTTTGAATAACACAAGATGTGGGGCTAAAAGCTTTGGCCGCTCTCTTTCTTATAAGTGATGTAGCCGCAAAAGTGGACTCTTCGATCACAAGCCTGCTGAGCCGCTCGATACCAAAGTGGTATCGTCGTAAAAGAGAGGTTGGATTAACACCTTCAGGCGCGATTAAGGATGCGAGAGCGGCGATTATCGAGACGAGTCACGAGATTCAGTCGTTCGTTCATTCGTTCATTCGACGGACATGCAAATTCTGACTCGCGGCGCGCATCAGGCGACGATAAAAGCCGGCGAGGCGTAGAGGCGCGCTTTTTCCCGGGCTTTGTCTCGCGCGCCCACCACGCTTTGTGTGCATACAAAAGTGACACTTGCTAGCGGCTGTCTTCCGGGCAATTGTCTTCCCAACGACCACGGCGCTATCGAGCCTGCGAGAGTGTGCAGTCGCGCATCGCCGACGCGATTCGCACTTGCTCGCACAAAGCGTGCGAAGGGGCATCCTCCTTTAAAATGGCGCGTCGACCCCGCAACGGCCTCTCACTCGTCGCGCGAGAGACCGCGTTTAAGGAAAAGAGAGGGAGCGAAAAAACGTTCTCATTGTGTTGCTAGATAGGAGTCCGTTAGCGGAATGAGAAGTTAGCTGGAAGTATCTCAACTTGACGCTTCTCGCCCTAATTAATTCAATTTTCGTTTAGAATAAACTGAACGCGAGAATCTCGTCCAGCTAGCTTTGTCACTTTGTCAGCTGAGTTCTTCTTTGTGTGAAATATACAGAGAGAGAATATCTCAGATTTCTTTTCTTTTCAAAATTTTTTCCAATTTTACTCTTAGTTTTTAGTGGTACAGAAATATAAGTAGATTGTCGGTAGAACTCTATCTTGTTAAGGAACATAGTAAATTTCATCAGAAAGCGTAGCAAATCTTTTGATAGCACATGTGAAATGTAAGGATAATAAATTACTGTAGAATATCGATCTATTCCTTAGTCGTCAAATTCTATAAAATTCTCCCTATATGTATATTAGAAAGTGCTTGATAACTGCGAGTTATCCTCTTTGTGCGCAATTTTACGGAACAAATTAGATTAACTTCCAATGATATCAAAACCTTTTTATTATTTCTTTTTTTTAATTATACTTAAAAAATCCAAATTCGCTCGTAAAAGCCTTTTTAAATCTTGTAATGTCATTGAAAATGAAAAGGATGATATTATCAATGTAATTGACGGTACCTAAAGTCGCAGATTTTCGTGTCAACTTCGACACAACTCATATTTATTTAATTAACTATTTGGTTATTTTACCCTCGTGTGCATTTCGAAAAACGACCGTACCTCGATTATCGAACGTGCGCAAGTCTCAGCTATCCAACGAGTCTACTCGCAAGACGCTACGCCGCCTAGAAGCGGATTATTGACGAGCGCATCGAGCCGCGCCCTAGATCCGCTTGACGCTGCGGCGTGCTGAGTCAACGGCACATGCCGAATAACGGAATTTCGCGGAAGCGGCCAGCTGGTCCGCATTCCGTCACGTGCACTACCGCGTGTTGTATTATGCAACGCGACGCGGCCTTGCCCCCACTCCGCGTTGCATCAGCTGGCCGACCGACCACGTGGTTATTCATCCCGCGCGTCCAGCGTGCTGCGGCGTGCAGAGCGCCATCGTGCGGCGCACATTGCACACCGTGCGAATGCAGCAGCGTCCGCCGATACAGAGAGCGTCGCGAGGGATTTTCAAGTTTTGTAACTCGCGAACGAATCGACGTAGAGACGCGAGATAAAGAGTCTTCGCGACTAGATCAAAGGCGTATTGAGAGGATCCTAAAAGCGAATTTAACAATCAATAAATTGATTTAAAGAAATGATGAGGAAGTGTTTCTTCTTAATGTCACCTGAAATTTTATTTTGATTTAAAAATTCCGCACCTTCGAGGTACCTACCTCGATCGCTATTGTCAAGAAGACATTCGAAATGAAGGCTTGCAAAATATAAGAGACCTAACACTCCGAAAAGGAGTTGATTTTACGTTTTATCAAGAGATTTTTCCGCGCTTGCCTCAATGAACTCTATTAGCCGCGGTTAAGTCTTGCAATCAGGTACGATATTTTCTGATAATATGATGAGATGTAATAAAGTTATAGATGCACGTAGGTGGAATAACCGAGGGGAACGAAATCGCACGACGGCTCTCCGCTTTTTCAATCGCTCGCTTGTATCAATTTCGCGGCGCCAGCTTTCCGGACGGTGGACTTCGATTTTCAGTAACGGCCAGCGAATCGACGGGCGTGAGCGTAAAAATCTCTCACTATTGAATCCTGAGCCCTTTCACTTTTCGCATTTCCGCATTTTTCCGCTCTTCTTTTCTCTCTATATTTCTCTCTCTTTCTCTCTTTCTCTCACACGCTCATTCTCTCGTTCCTCGCTCGCGCTGGGCACGTCCTCCACCTCTTGCTTCTCTTGTCGGATCCGCTACGGTCGAGTTATTGGCCGCGGACGCGTTGCAGCGCGGCACACAACATCCACGCCGCGAGTGCGACACACGTGTAAGCGGTCGCCTGCGTGTATGCAAGGACGCCGGAAGTAATATCGGTTTTGTGGGGTGAAATATTTGCCCGTTAATGCTGGCGGTTCCACGCACACAAACCCAACAGCGTATACACACATACACACGTACACAGCTGCGGCATATGATACACGCGAACGTGGTTACGTGATCGGAAAATATTTGCCAGCTAAAATTCGTGCTCATTATCTGGAACTATACTAATTGCGCGAGACGACAGTATCGAAAACTTCGACGCTTTCCGACTCAAAATTCGCGCCGCTGCGCCGCACCACGTTGTCGTATTTTCCGTTCCTAAGAGAGAGAAAGAACGCATGCATCACGATCTTAATTTTAATGAGAACTTTCATTGCAAATTTTAGCTTTGTTATCGTCATTAATGTCGCACGGCTGTCGATCCGAACTTCGACTTCGATGCGTAAACAAGAGACGCGTATTCGAAACGGACTTTCTCTCGTCCGTTGGTACCCTCGATTTATTGCGATCTATAGAAATCTAGACGCCAAATCCCTTTTTCTCTCTCTTTAAGTCTAATCTTTATTCTTATCTGCCTTCGAGCTAAGTGATTTTCATTTAACGGCGAATTATTGCACTATTCTATAAATATGGCGAATTCTTTGCACACTAATTGTTGACATTGCAATTACGTTTCTTTCCTTAAATTATTTTGCAGTCTTTCATACCTCGAGAAGACATTCTAACATTATTAGTAAATGCTCCTTCGTGTTTGACCTTTAAAACTCAGTGTATATATTTATGCATATTCACACTTCAGATTCTCCCCAAATTTTTTACACATATTGTCAACGTAATAATTTCGTCGATATAATACTATCGATTCATTCTAGACAAAGCTAGAGACGAAATTCTTCGTTTCAATACATGTGTGGTTTTCCCACTGAAGAAACTAACATGGTTTGCAAAATGCAAAGCAGAATCGTTGACGCTCGAAATTGTGTAAAGTTTCTCATGAAAAAAGAGGCAAAGAAATTTTATCTTCTCAATACTTTATGAACGTCACCTTAAAGTACAAGCTTGGTGCTTTTATGTTCATTATCGTGGCTATAAGATTTATTAAATTCCATAGCTGGGGCACAGGTGCAAACATGAATATACATAATTACGTGAATTCAGAAAATCATATTTCTCTCGACGATAAATTTTATTCGAATCCTATAAAATTCTTCGTCGAGAGCGTCTTTTAAGACTATCTAACGAAGAAAAAAAATTTCACTCGAACTCAGGATCGATACGTGGGCTTTAAAGGGCCAAGCAGAATTCACTCAATTTTTTCCTCTTCGCTCGTGCACCGAGGAAAAACGAAATCCGATCGAAGCCGCGTGGGATTATCTCTCGCGCGCTTCCGGTCAGTTTATTGGTCCATAGGGTGGGCGAGCGATAAATAACCGAATACATATGTTTATTCGTTGTTTGGCTAACGCGCGATCTCCCGACGAGTCGAACGCGTCATTGGGTCCGACGTGATTTACTGATCCGATCCAGCTGGCCGGCTGGTCGACCAAATTCGAGCCGCGCGCGAGCGCGATAGCACATATCGACCGTCGGAGTGACTGAACGCGCGATAAAGGGATATTGGCGCAGATATTAGCGTGAATACGCCGTGTACACATATGCAATTAGCGTGATATGCCGGCCGGCCCGCCCCGGCCGCGCCAATATCCTTGTTAGTAATTATACGTCGCGGCGCGGGAGAAGCTCGAGGGAAGCTCGCTGGGTGCGCCGCGCATAAATTCAATGCTCCGGAAAGAGACCCGGAGCGCGCACTACGCCGGGAGATGATAATTAAAAAAAGACCAGAGAAACGCGCGAGAAAGGTGAAGAAAAAAAAGAGAGAAGAAAAGAAACGGACAGGAGACGCGGCACGATGGCCAAGGGGTGGCCGACAAATGAGTGACTCGAAGCGGAGGGTGTGGAATTTAATCCAATTATAGCGTCGAGCTGATATTCGGTTCGTTTCTTTTTTTCCACGCCGCAGATCGAGCTCCCGGATTAATTGTGCAATTTGAATCTCTCCTTCCCCTTGTTCTCCTACTCCTCCTTTTTCTCTTTGCCTCTCTTTTATCCTCTTACTCCCTATCTCACTCTTGTTGCGAATGCACACTTTGTTAAAGCTTAATAGCAGGAACTAATGTTCCTGCGGTATGCGCTTATATGCGCTTATATGAAAGAGGGAGAGAAAGAGCGTACTTAGTGCAATTGCTTATTAGCCGGTTTTGTTCCCGCCGAGACAGAATACAGTAGAGAGTAGAGTAGAGAGTAAAGTAGAGTAAAATAGAGTAGAGATTTATTTGGTTCTGGGACGCGACATCCCCTGGAGCTATCAGAAATACAATGTTAGATTATACAAACGCGAAATTTAATAAACTTCAGACTCTTAAGAAAAAGAAAAGAAAAAAACTAAAATAAAAAGAATAACGAAAAAATATATATACAGAGGGAAAAAAATATATAGAGGAAGAGAAGGAGAGAGAGAGAGAGAGAAAGAGAGAGAGAGAGAGGGGGGAGAGAGAGAGAGAGAGAGAGAGAGAGAGA
>NW_022639455.1:3296349-3300446 GCF_010583005.1 Odontomachus brunneus | reverse complement strand
GAGAGAGAGAGAGAGAGAGAGAGAGCTTAATCATACGTACAAGCGCGATTGTCAAACGTCTCTGGCTGTCAAACGAGAGCGGATTGATGTAACATAATCAGGATATTAGAGCAATCGTCAAGGCGTTGCACGATTCAGATTAATAAATAATTAATCGATAAAATATTTCTAACGCGCCGAGAGATAGAAAGAGAAGGAGAGAGAGCGTGCGGGAGGGCAGGCCAGCAGAATCCGCGAAAAATTCCAGCGCGGAATAAAGTGCACGGGGATGATGCAGGGAAGGGAGACTTCCGGCTTCCGGCGACGGCTGGCGTGGCTCCCCGGCTCACTCACGACTGCTGAGCCCGCGCGATGGCCGCGTCCGATACAACAAGCGGATTCTCCGAGTCGGACCGTTATCTCGTCCGTAAATCACTGCGTAATGAGTCCAACTTTCCGCGAGCGACAGAGCCACCTCTGCCGCAAGGACGAGAAAAAAAGAGAAAACACAAGGGGAAGCAAGAGTTGCGACGAAGGGAGGCTGCGCGCGCGCGGGGGACCTTCGGCGGGTGGAAGGCACGCGAGCAGCGCATTGATAATCGCTTTCCCAGCTGCGCAACGACTGGTGGAGACACCGACAGGGGTTGCAACGAGCGTTGCAGACACAGAGGGGGAGGGAAGGAGAAAGGATGCCTGCGAGCTACGACGACGAGGAGGAGGCAAGGGGAAGGGGAGTGAATCGCGGGGGTGGCGGTGGCGGGAGGATTTTGGGGCGGAGGAGCAAGAAGGGGAGCAGATATGGGCCAGGTAACTGGGTCACCCTCCTGACCGAGGGCATTGCTTTTGCCATCGTCGCGCGACCGACACCCCCTTCCTGCCTCCTTCCGTCCTCTTTGGTGCTGCATCACCAGGCCGTTGCCGGTGCTCCGGCTTCCGATACGACAACGACAATGACTACGTCTACGACAACGTGTCTCTTGTGTCGCAGCTTTGACAAGCGACTGTCATTTTCTTATTTACGTTACATCACCACCCATCCCGTTTCGTTCCTCCTGAATAAGTTCCTTCCGTGCATAGTTAAGGGGTTTCTCCTCTCTCAGGTGGGACACTTTGACTTCTCCTCTCTCATGCCTGCCGGCCGCACCTCGAGGTCTCGTTTAATCCTTTACGAGCTCGCTGACATGCGCGTGCGAGCGAGCGAGATCGTGAAAGTGACGGTAACAGTTTTTAGAGGGGGAGCGGACATGCCTCCTCTAAATATAGCGCGCCAGTTATATCCGTGACTTTCCGTCTTCCCGCGGCGAAATGTCGATTTTCTATTTGCCGCCGGGATGGTCGCGAGATCGCGTCGTTCAGGGTGACGTGGAACGCGCTGATCTACTGTGAAAAACTCGCACGATAATTACAAGTTGGCGCAAATTTCCGACTGCGGTACTTCCTCGGGGTTTTAACCTCAAGAGTTTCGCTACTTCTACCTGCTTCTTGTGGTGCAAGGCGAAAAACAGAGAAAGAAAGAGAGAGAGAGAGAGAGAGAGAGAGAGAGAGAGAGAGAAAAGAGCTCAGAAGACATGTGTCCAAGGGGCTTCTTGAGGAAAGAAGACGCTGAAGAGGAGGCGGCCGGCCGGCTTATAAGACGGCACCTCGCTGTTTTCCAGTTTGCGCTCCCGGTTTAACTCACTTTGCACGTTTCTTTCTTCCTCCGTTCTGTTCCTTCTGTTCCTTCAAGCTCTGAACGAAATCTGCGCAGCGGCGCCGCGCAAAACCACGTTATGTCGCGTCGCGATTACAACTAATCGAATACTTCATTTGGACCCCATTTATATACGCACAAATGCGACGGCGAAACTCGCGAGGAATCGTCGCGGATAAGAGACGCTGATTCTACGTCCGTCCCGCTCGCGAAATATTCCGTTCAAGTTGCGGAATCGCGCGGGTGCGATTTTTCTCCCCTCGGTGTATTGTGGTTTTCCATGTGCACGTGTGCGCTGTCTCTTTTTTAGGGCGCGTTTAGGGCCGTTCAAAGAGCGATTTTAATATCTAATCCCGCTGGAACAGCGGGCCGTTATCGATTAGACAAGACCGCACGGACCGCCGTCGGATTACACGATAACGATTGGTCCGGACTGTGAGAGTGGTCGGAAGGAAGAAAGGAAGGAAGGAAAGGGGATGGAAACATTTCGCTCTGGCTTTCTTTTACTGGGACAGTGGGATTTCGCCGCGCCGATCGCGTTGTCATTTCGCTAGCCATTGTATCGGCCTCCGGCACGACGCGGGAAATTTCTCTCTCTCTCTTTCTCTTCCCCTCTTTTTCTCGGGAGTTCCATTCCCTCCCCCGCTCTGAGACACTGACAATCACGAATTGCGAGGAACATTTCTCTTTCTCTCTCCCTCTTATATTTGTAGCTGCCATCTAAGGCTGGCAAGTGCTAGTAATTGCAGTAAATGTTCCGTCATTAGCTTGCTGCAAACGTTGCACATCGTACATATTGCGATGCGCAATATTATCTCCTATTATTTCCTTTTTTCCATTTTCTCCTCTTCAAGAACTTTTCTGCATGCTGTCTTACATTTAAATTTGTCAGATTTTACTGCACCTTCTGAGAAGGATTTTATTTGCAGTAAAATTAAATGAGAAAATAAGATTACTCTATATATAAGGAGAATTTTATAAGAAATATTACTATAGAATTTTATAACCGAGGAATAGGTCGACATTCTGTAGTAATTGCAGTAATCGTTTCATTTTCTATGTGCTACTTGCATTTTAGGAACTGAAGTGTGTCACTAAGAGAAGAGGTATCTAAGAAACAAAACATACTTTTGGATTTTGTTGGACACAAATAACATGTTCACTTAAGCTAATATAAAATATTTTTCAGATAAGAAAATACTTTTGCACTTTTTTAAGATCTTACTTATTCTATTCTATTCTGGTCTATTCTATTTAAATGAAAGAATTTAGATTCAAGTTGTTGTCAGTGTCCATCGAATAAACACTTTATTTTAGATATTTTTTCTCTCAGTGGACCATTTAAAAATTTGTTATATTTCTAGCAAAATTTACTGTATTTCTTAGCGCAAGATAGATTTTGCTGTCAGTTTATTCCTACAGTAAAAGAAATATAGTAAAATTGAGAAGAATTTATATGAAGAGAAAGAGAGCTATAATATTCTCTTTTTGTAGGGCATTAATAAAAACTGTCATCATCATTACCATTCTCTCTCTCTCTCTCTCTCTCTCTCTCTCTCTCTCTCTCTCTCTTTTTGTCTCTCTCGTAATCCATCCGAATTCGGAAGTCCCGCGTGAAAGCGTTCGGAGATATTTATTGACGCGTCGTCGGATCTCAAAACACGATCGTAATTTTCGCTCGACGGAATTGGAGATTCTCCATTCAGACGCGTTTGAAATTAATCGGAGATTAAACGCATAAACATTTCTATCGCTGCGCGACATCGATTGTTCCGGAATAAGCGGATTCTAACGCAATAACTGGCGAGTACATTCCTCTAATTGCGACACGCGATACGCCCCGACAATTGCATCCGTCACTTGGCGCGATAAATCATCGCGCTGCGCACAGGCGCGCGCCTGTTGCTTTTCTTTCTTCTCGATTCTGCGAGCGCGCTTTCACCTAATATGTGTACCTCGGACGGTCTATTTGTACGCGCGCGAAACAAAATCGCATTGTGCTAGGATCGGAATTCTCAAATAAATCGGACGCAACGTGTGAGGTGTGCAGTAAACGTCCCGTTTACTGAAATTCAGCTAAGAATCAAGAGACGCTGCGATAATTCGCGCTTCGGGTGCAGAAGAGTCAACGTGAAGAGAATAAAAAAAGAGAAAAAAAACATAGAAAGATATTGTTATATAAGAAAAGTTCAAAAGTTAAGCTACTCAAAATGAGCGGATCAAAAAGGACATGGAAAACAAACGGCGATTATTGCGTCATTATAAACTAGAGGATCAAGAATCCATAAATCACGATTCCGCGCACGTTAGCAAAGGGGCTGTGCGCGATAACGCAACGGAGGATGATGAGGGTGAAATCTGATTGGTGTTCCGCCCGAGAAGAATGACAGCCGAAAGGAGAAGGAGGAGGAGGAGGAGGAGGAGGAGG
>NW_022639455.1:3283271-3295382 GCF_010583005.1 Odontomachus brunneus | reverse complement strand
GAGGAGGAGGAGGAGGAGGAGGAGGAGGAGGAGGAGGAGGACAGACGAGCCGACGTCGAGCAGCGCGAGAAACGCGTTGTCGGACGAACCGACCGAGTCGGCACAGAGGGTTGCCGAGGGTTGTTGAAGAGCTGTGGGAAGGCGGAAGGGAAAGAGGGAGGTGCGCGCCACATCTGCCTGGCTCCGACGCGAAGATACTCGTAGGAGAGTAGCAGAGAATTGGGTCAGCCGGCTTGGAGGGTGCTTCAGGTGTAAGCACCTATGTCCCTACCTCGGGGCCGCTCTGCCCAACTTCGCCCTGCTCGAACGGGATGCACCGAGGATAAAACCTATGACAAATTGTCAATCGCGAAGAATTGAAGGAGAAAGCAGCGCGAAGGCACTTTGGTCGCGACAATCGCAGTCTTAATCACGCGGGAGACGTTTCTAAGACTCTTCGTCGCGATCGCGGTTCTATAGTATTTTTTGCGCCACACGTAAGGTGACAGGAGGTACTCTACAATTGGGAGAAAAAGAGTCCAAAATATTTATTCGGTGGATACTAAAAATATATCTACTTTCCCTGATACCTTGCATATTTTTGCATGAAACGCAAACAAGTTCTTTTTATACTTTTAAACATTTTTATGTACTGAGAAGAAATTTCAAATGAGGAGGAATATATTTTCTCCAACCCGTAGCTTTTCACGAGAAAGCAATTACTTATTTTACTTAAATAGAATTTAGACTTAAATAAAATAATTTTTAATACACACCAAATAGAAATTTTATCTGTGAAATATTTTTTCTTTCAGTATGTGTGTGTGTATATGTGAAAGAGAGAGAGCAAAAAAGTTCATGCATGATTACACACACAACACACACACACACACACATATATATATATATATATCTGTGAAGTCGAATTCCTTCCTTTGAATACCGAGTGTAGCTTTAGAAAGATTTTGCCGCGTTTTCTAATAATATCGTATTTTTAACGCCTTTATTTTACGTTATTCGACAGAATAGATATGTTTTTGATACTTATATATCTTTAATCTATCCCCCCGTGATATTCATAGCTACAATATTATCAAAAAAATAATTTAATATTTCGAATACCACAAAATGGGGCTGAAAGCTAATGAGAGGTTGGTTGCTCTCTTTGGGCATTCTAATTAGAATCCACGCTGCATCTGGGAAAATTCTTCTTTAGAAATGTTTCTATGCGGGATATTATATTAAATCACTGTGCCCGCTCTCTGTCAGCGTTAAAATTATATTCAACATCTTTCCGCGCCTGATTACTCAGGACTGTCTCGAGCGAGTATTAATACCTCGACGAAAGTTTCATTATAATTCCGGCGCAGATAATCGCCGACTAATATCGTCGCCGTCCTCGCTCCTCATCTCCTCCTTGTATCCTACCCCCTGTGTCCTCCATAGCGCCGTTTGTACTTCCGCGTCTATCCTCTCGCTTATTCCTCATCTGCCAATCTCCCCCGCCCCCGCTCTCGCTCTCGTCATTATCGATGGCGGATATCCTACCAGCATCGACAGAGAGGTCGGAAATGAATCTCCGCTATATCGCGAAAAGTATTTCTTTCCGATTCTCTTACGGGTTTCCCTGGAGGGATGTCTATTTTCGACCAATCTGGAGATACGTTCCCGATGACCTTTGAGGAAACGAATCGGCCTCTCTATGATATATAGTCTCGGCCAAAAAGCCTATATGCGCATATATGTCTGCGTGTGTATGAGGATCGTCTACGATACATCTCGCCGAGTCGAATTGGTCGGTTTTTGCCGACGCAAAACGCGGAACTAATTCAGAGGTCTCGCGAGCTCCGTGATGATTTCAATGCTAAATAACAAAGAACGTCAAAATATGGCACACTGAAAGACATTCGGCAAATTTACCGAGCCTTTCAATAACGGGATTGAGTTTTAGCCGAAAAGTTTCATCAGCTCGGCGATCGTATGGCGATTCATTAAACCTATTCGCCGTGTTCTTTCGGCTAATACGATTTTCCGTTGAATTACAAGAAATTTCGCGAGGCGCGTAATCACCGGTGAATTGTTGAAAAAATTAGATACGTGCGTCGATGCATAGCTTGCACAGTCAAATCGTGAAAGAGAAAAAGAGAGAAAGAGAGGAAAGGAGAAAGGGAAAAAGAGAGAAAAGAAGAAAGGAAGCAAGAAAGAGAGGGAGAAAGAGTTCTCGCTGCCTTCCTCCGGTAATTTTTATCGTCCTGAATTTCCTCTTTACACGACGATTTCTCTCCTTCTCGCGCGTCTCTCTTCGTCTCGGCTGGTTCTTTGCTCGTGTAATTCTCCTTTTCCGCTAACCGACGTTCAGCGAGATATCGCACAATTGGATCGTGCAATATTTCTCACTCGTTGTGAAATATTCCCGTTCCACGACGGTGCAGCGCGAGAGACGGAGGATCCGCCGCTCGTTACCGTACTCGAACAGCCGCATCTCGAGTGCAGTCTCGATCGCGCATTGTGCATACGTGTGATAAGACCGATAAGGTCAATATATGCGTTCTTTTCGAATATCCCTTAAGGACAGCCATCAATGTCCTTTGTTATGTTACAATCATTCAAGAATTTCTCTCTTCTCTCTCTCTCTCTCTCTCTCTCTCTCTCTCTCTCTCTCTCTCTCTTTCTTTCTCTCTTGAATCCATTTGCATCTTCGCACGGATCTCTAACGATACAGTCACCAACGATGCCGTTACATAATTGGATCCGCATCTCCGGCCGCGAAACGAGAATATTCGAACGAGGAACGTACACACGGCGGCGCGTTTAATAGTGATTTTAATTTGCGCGAACTCCCGAGGCGCGCCACTTTCGGCACGAGGGGCAAAAACGCACGGCCAGCCCCGAAAATATCACGACTGTTAAACGCCACTCGAAAGATATGTGCACACGCGGGCGAGTGGAGGAATCTCTCTCGCGAGAGGAGGAGAGAGAGATTGAGGAAGGGGGAGGAAGAATGATAAAAAGAAAATATAACTTTCCGCGGAGAAAACCCCCACGGCGAGACAAAGTATAAGCGAGAGAAGAAGGAAACAGAAAAAGAAGAAATGAGATGTGCAAAATTACTTATAAAAATTACCTCTCCCGCTTTGTGTTTAACGCGCGGCGTATAGCCCCGCGCGCTTTGCGCCGCGCGGGTACGAGAGACTGCAGCAGGTTGTTCGCGACGGCGGTCTGATTACTCTGTACGTAAATTCGGCCCTCACCCCCGGCGACTCCCGACCCTTACTTTGCTTACTTTCGCTACAATGCAGCCCGCGCGCGCGGAGTTCGCGACGCGAGACGTCTCCTCGGCCGAGAGAGCTGCAACGTTCCAGCGTTGCAGCCTCTCGCGTTGCTTCTGACGTCTGCTCCCTTTTCCCCGTGCGGGGAAACGGTGTACAGCGTATATATACAGCGCGAATTTAATAAAGTCCCTTCAAGAGACGACGCCAAAGGACCGTGTCTACCGGGTGTTCTGTCTAGAGAACGAGGCAGAGAGGAAGAGAAAGAAAGAGAGAGATAGCGACGCTTGTCTGTACAAGGAACAGGACCGTAACGAAAAATTAATTGAGTCGTGCGACGAGCTACGAGGCACGTTGCCGCTTGGCAAAGGGTTCGCCCGATGATTAATCGCCGAGGACGTAAAGATCCCGATAAGCGGAGGGCTCGGATTAAATTCGCGTCGGGGGACGGCCGGCGACAAATTTCGTTCGCGGACCGAGGTCCTCCCCTATCGGTGCACGGGTTTGCTCGTTGAACATCTCCCTCAGGTCGAACGATGTGTAGGAAAGGTTCCAAGTTGGCTGGGGCACATCGAGAAACGAACTTCGAGAAGCGAAATCGTACTTTATCGCGATTTCATTCCAATCTCGACTATCAAACGGCCATGTCTAACACCGACTATACGGTAACTACGGATCTCCTCTACTAAGGTTATCCTTTTCACTGTTATAAAAACAAAAAACGTGTGCTATTAGTTGGCACGTGAGTTTCTCGCTCGACGAAGTCTGGGAGTCCGAATTAGGGCCGGTTTGGCTTCTCAAAAGATCGGTTTCTCAACGTTTCTCGATGCCTTCCAGTACCACAAGACCTCCGAGCATTACTCCTACACTGAGAACAAGTACTTGAAAATCTCTTCGTGGAGAGATATGAAGTTTATATTCACAGAAATAAACTTCTTTCCTTGAAACGAACTTTATTTCTACGAGTAAACTTTATATCTCACGAAGAAATTTTCAAATATTCTTTCCTCAGCGTAGCAACCATTTTACGCCCGCTGTGAACGTCGGGAGCACCCGGTAGACGAGCGGGTAGACGGGCCGGTGTGCGCGGCGCAGTGGATAAAAGATCCTGCGGAGTCGGTATGTAATTATAGCACGCTCTCGCGGAAAATGCGCTAGAGAACGGTCGTCGCGTTTAAAGGTTATGTAGGTCAGACACCGGCCCGCCTTTACCGCCTATTCCGACCGGTTGACCTCGGCGATCCTTGATATTTGACAAACAGTCCTCGAAAAGCGAAGTAAAGGCAGGACGTCCGTCCATAAGCGTTCGCTCTCTCCCGCGGGAGAGTCGGCTAATTCGGTCGGATGGATGGACGAATGGATGGACAGATGAATGGATGGATGGATGGATCGACATCGTACTTACTTCTTCTTTTGCACGGTTCTTTTATATCGCCAACTTCCGTTTTATAATTGTTGATGAGACAATTTTTGGCAACGAACATCTACATATCCGTCTGATTTCCAAGTAACGATTATCGGAGTGACGAATTTTGCTAGTTTTTCCAGGCTCGCGCAATTTTTCTCTCGGAATATAACTGTCGATTAGGACAATGATCAAAAAAGTCTACGCGCACTGGGAGAAAAGGAATATTTTATTTCACTAAAATGATTGTTGTATTAGGCTCCAACCATATTTTTGTTCTAACGCGAAAGTGACAATAGCGACATGCATACAAGATTACTGTCACTAACATTACCTCATAGAATTAAAAAAATTAAATAAAAAAATGATTTTCTTCACGAAAATTTATAATAATGTGATTATAGTTACAAATACCGAGAATTTCTTTTCTCAGAAGAATCTTACTGAAAATATCAATGTTTGTAAGCTAAAAGAGAATGTCATACTAGCTTAACCGGTTAGTCGTTTGAAATGTTTTAAAAAAATGCAAAAAATCGTTCTTGCGTGTAAATGTACGATAAATTTTTATGTCATTAAGTTGAGAAGATATCTGATTAAAGCATTAATCCACTCGCCGTAATATATAAATTTTAGCTCTAATATGAATATGTGCCAGTTGTGCAAAATGCAGTGAATGATACATTATTCAATGAAAAATCTCGCCCCGCGTAATAAGCGGATTTGAAATTTATACAATCGTACAATGCCGTAACGTTAAATATTTTGACACGTAAAAAAGCGAATTGATTTTGATCTCGTTATTACTCGAGAAAAATCAGCGTGTTAATGATAATCTAATCTCGCTCCCGTCAATATCCTTTCGGGGAAGCTGTGTCTTCGAGGGACGTAGGAAGGCTTCATGTTAATGGGAAAATACATTAATTAGAAGGCTGAGAGGATTAACAGCTTAACGTGTTTTAAGTCGTTAGTTTATCCATTTTCCACTTCCTTATTCCGCGCTTTGTAATCCCATCGCGTTTGCTAGCGCTAAATGCATCCTGGACGGCGAAATAGAGACAAAGAGGAAGAGAAAGAGAAAGATCTTAAACGTAGAACGTACGCGTGTTCTAATATTATACTATGTGGTATCAATGTTACACAGAGTGTCTGACGCAAGGCACGACAGTATGCAGATAGATTAGAGATAAACTGGACATAAAATTTCCCTAATGTTTCGCAAACAACTACGTGAAATCTTGGGTCATTAATTGAAGAAGATTGGCGAATAATATCGCGCACAATATGGTGCAGGGTGTGACGGCAAATACGATTTCCGTTGAGTGTTTGTACATTGAGTCGTACTGAACAAGAAAGTCTTCTACCATTCTGCAAATAACCACGTAGATCTTTGAGTGATTAATTAGAAAAAATTATTGAATAACTAAAATAAATCTTCGTTATTTAAAAATGGTAGAGAACGTTCAATTTGACATAATATACAAGCACACAACGGAAAACGTGCTTAATCCTTTTTAATTTCAATTTTTTTGAATGAACAACTTTTCTAATTAGTAACCCAAAATTTCACGTGATTGTTTGCAAAATAGTAGTTTTTTGTATATTTTGACTTAATCTACCTGTCTCGTGTGTCTTGAGTCAGATACATCGTATATAATATAATACATAATGTGTAAGAGAAAAATAAGATTAAAATTCTGCGTGTGACTCGGCAGCAAACAATTCGCGTTGCATAGAGAAAAATTTACTTTGTACAGCGTCACTATCGATGATATAAATCTAGGTATATACCGGGGAAGTGGAAACATTTCCCGTAGGATAGAAATGTCGATAGAGGAAATCGACTGACGCGATATAACGGTTCTGATTGCAGGAGGCGTATAGAAAATGGGTGTGCAGCTCCCTGGTGCCTTACTTTGCTCACGGGGGACCGATGGACGCGAAAAGCCTGGGGGGCAGCTGGACCGGCACCAGATTAAGGCCCTGCCGATCCATCTGCCAGTCCGTGGAGCAACGTTGTCCCTACTTACTTCCGGGCGATCGTGCCCCCGCGTACCCCACGCAATACGCCGGTGAACCCACCTTTCTTTGCAGAGGTAAAGGAGACACAACTACCACATACATACACACATTCTCTCTATCTATCTATCTGTCTATCTATCTCAATCACTCACTCACACATACACACACACACACACACACACACACACACATCTATACAAAGCAGAAACAAAAAGAACAACCAGCAACGTATCGAGATTGTCGACATACGACTCGACTACTTCAGCTCGACTGCTCGAGTTCAATTTGAACTCGACTCTCTGTTCTCTCTTGACGAGCTATCGAAGAAGGGTAAAAATGTTCGTTGGCACCCTACAGCTTCGCAAAAGTTTGCGACACGGCGCGAGACACGGACACAGACACGCAGAGCGGCACACACGATGATAACAATGACGACGACAACAACAACGACAACGACGACGACGACGACGACAACGAACAACAACCACGACAACGTTCATTCCGGCGCGCGTCCGCGCCACTAAGACTGCGCAACACAAATTTGCATGTGAACGCGCGCGAGTGCATATAAGCGACGACCGTCGCCACGGTGGAACGCCCTGCGTAAACCCCGCGGAACAATGCGCGGACGACTTCGCAATATTGAGGCGTCAGTTGACATGCGCTTACGCGAGACGCGACGCGTCTCCTCGTGTGCGTGAAGTTCACACTCGGCCCTGTGATCGATGATTGCAGACCCGCGTAATTTCCCGTAACGACACCGGTGCTGAAATTTTCCCTCGGCCTTCGTTCGACAAATGCGCATATGTGATGTAGGATATCTCCGTGAGCCTTGGGCTCTCTCATGGACTCGGTAATCTCGATCCTCGCGTTCGAAATCGCGACATTTTGACGTAATTGTAGGAAAAATATGAGCGCGGCGAATAATGATGAGACACTTGATGAAAGATATAAAAGTGGGACGTTTTGCACACGCCATCGCGGATTATCCACTTACGTGACGTGCGCCCACACGCAATAATTATTAATTCGAGAATGAGGAAAGCGCGTGGGGAGACGAATAACAGCGCGAGCTAAGCGGCGAGGTTTAAGCTTGTCTTTGTCGCGAGAATTAACTGTGCAATTTCGTACGAGGCTTTTACGCCGTTGTGCGGAGCGCAAAGGGTTAATATACGCGAACGGACGTCCGAATCGTCGAATATGTCCCTCTATGTACTCCCCCTTTCCTTCCTTCCTCCTTCCTTCCTTCTTTCCGTTCTTTCTTTCTTCTTTTTCATACACGTCGACCCGAGTGTCGTAAACGCAGAGGAACGCCGTCGCGTTCGGATATAAACTGCGTTAAATGGAACGCGTGCCACGCGGTTATTGGAAGAGCGGACGTTCTGTCGAGCGTCGTTTTTACCTCTTTGTACGCGCCTCACCGAGCCCCCAAGATCGCACGATGGGATCCCCGCTCGAACGCAGTTACATTCCTTTACTGTTCGCCATTGCGTTTCCGTAGCAACGAACGGAAATCCCTCCTCCTATTTTACAGAAATTTCCGTGGCACGAAAAATCGCGAAATTTTGAGACGCGCTGAAGGGTGAAAATAAAACCCTGAGAAAGTGCACGGAGGAAAATATCGTTCTGCTGCTAAGAAAAGCGATTGGTCAACTTGCTTTCCTCCTTTTAAGTAAGAGTTGTCTTCAACAAAAAATATTTTTTTAACATTAATCCTAAAATATACTTATGCCAAATTTTAGATAATATACTCAAAAGAGAAGAATTTATTCTCTTTGCAAAAATATCATAAAATTTTATCGAGGAAACAATTGCTTCGACTCTATATAAAAAAGCTTCGATTCTATATATAAAAAATATAAGCTCTTTCTAAGCAAATTTTTGATTTATTTCAATATTCTCCACTGAAACTTAATATTCTTCATTGAAATGTTGAGCTTACTAGAATTCAGTTTGTATTTTGAACAAAGAGTACGGTCAAGAGTTTAGTTCCATTTTGCGGCATTCGGAATATTTAATTGTTTTCAGATAAAATTGTAGTTATTCATGAGTAGATTAAAGATATATAAGTAGCAAAGTAAATGAAATGGAACAAAAGTCCCATTTTATGAATAAAATAATACGGATTATAAATGCTAATAATACTTATTAAATCAAGATGACTTTTGCCAAGTTTTCCGATTAAATGTGATCAGCAAATAGCTATTGACTAATTTTATTAGTTACAACGAAATTAATCGACGATTAAATTAATTGTAGCTTGATAAAAGATCAATTAATAAATAAATTAAATCAATAAATACTATTAGCATTTATAATCCGTATTATTTTATTGATGAAGACTTCCATCTCTCTTCCATTTCTTGCAACATTTCCTGTACGTTTCTTATAAGGGTCCTATCATTTATTTCGACAAAGTACGTATCTTTTGGACCATTTTCTGCCAAATGGTGAGACATTGCTTCAATACTCGCATATCTTTAATTCACTCATGAATAGCTACAATTTTTTACGACTATTTCAAACATGTGAGGATCTTATTAAAAACACGTTAATTCGCGAAAAATCCGTACGTTCCTCAAAAACCACGCATCCTCTGTTTACCTGTCCCGCACCCCCTCGCCTTCTCCGACGAACCCACGCGCGTTGAAAGATGGGAAAACGGCGGCCTACGTGTCTCCGTGTCACCAGGTCGTTGGAAAACGCAATAATTTCAGACCCGAACATCCCCGAGACCGGCGGGCAGGCCGCGAGGGCGTTGCACAACAGCGATGACGACGAGTGCTGCTTCCACGTGTGCTCCGAGGACGCGCCAGGATCGGGTATCTGCGCCAACTGTACAGAGCCATGGAAACATGGCAGGGTCCACGACCCCTCGACGGCGCCCCACTGCGAGATCAACATCCCTCAGGCTGGTTTTACAGGTAGGTGACGCGCGCGAATTAGCCGAGGAGGTCGTTCAATTCGACTGGGAATCCGATGAATTAAGACGCGAAAAACTCTTACCAAGCAGCCACACACATATTATTCCGATCTTGACGAAAATATTCCAAACCTAATATTTATATCTTTTATAGTTTCTTTTCTTTTTATCAGAATTGATGATCAACAACTTGTGGTGAAGAGATTAATTCTAAGGCTTCTAATTCTTTCGAAATCGCGAGGTAAAATCGGCGAACGCAAATGTCCTGAACTAGCCTCTACATTTCCCTAACTTATAACTTCCATTGAAGCCAACGATCTTCAATTTCTCGAGCGATTAACTCGAGAGCTTTTAACCGTTTTACCAAAATCACGATAAAAAATTGACAAACAAACGCAAAGACCTAATGTTTGCTTTTTCCTCTCTCTTTCTTTCTCAATTCGATTACCCTCGTCTAACCCGAGATCGGCTTTCTCTTGTCGTCACAGGTGAACAGAATACGGACTCGCAGGCGGGCCAACCGGAAGTGACTACGGATCGCGGACTGGTCGACGGCGACGGCGACGGCGACGACGACCAGGACACCGACGGCGCTTCCTCATCCACCACCATCACTCCGACGTCATCGACGACCGTGGGCCAGCAGGACACGTCGTTCTGCGGCAGCGGCCGCATCGGCTCGATACCGAGCGCGTCCTCTCTCGGCCGATCGACCCCGCCAGTCGTCCTTCAACTCCTTTGGCTCTTTTGGATGATCTTGATCTTCTTGTCTGGTAACGGAGCGCTACGCAACAACAGCCTCGTGAGCTCCTTCGCTCTGCTCCGGCTGATCGGCTCCTCGTGCTTGCTTCTGAGAACGCGCCTCGGTCTCGAGGGTGGTAGTCTGCGTTTCGCTTTCTTCGGATCGCGCGCGGCCAAAATCGCCGTAGTGCGTAGCTTGCTGTTCGTCCTCGGGATGTCGCGGAGAGCGGTGATGAAATGCCGTCGTCGTGGGTGGTGGTGGTGGAGGTCCTGGAGGAGATCCAGCAGCCGACACTTCCGCTGGAAATCCCGACTGAAGGAGGAGGAACGCCGTCCTCGAGTCCTCCGGCGATTTGGAGGTCGAGCTCGGGGTCGCGCGCGCCTCGACCACAAGGACCCGGCGAGAGTTCCCGTCGCGATGCCTCGCGGGATCTCGAGGAGGATCACGAGGAGTCGTCGGTGGGAAAGGTACAGGTGGTGCAGTTCGCGCGGCGCCGACGATCCCGGCAGTTGTCGTTGCCGGCGAAAACCGCGACCTCCGACTGCCGACAAGAGGACTCCCGACGTCGCGTTCTGGCGATCCGTCCTGCGCGACGCGTCCATTTCGATTCTCGGGTTGTCCCCGAAGCTCGCGGCGTGTTCGCGTCGGTTTCGCGACTGGTGGTGCTGGTGGTTGTGGCGTTGGTGGCGGGAGTGCCGGGATACGGAGCCGCGGGACGCGTTCGTGTCCTCGCGGAGGAAGGATTGCACGGCGGTTTGCGGAACGCGACGGCGACGAGGAAGAAGAAGAAGAAGAAGAAGCAGTAGCAGCAGAAGAAGAAGAAGAAAGAGAAGACGGGGTACTTCCGGATTACTCGAGAGGGACGTCGCGTGTTCCGCCAAGTCGACGTCGAGGAAGGACCCGCCATAAAATGGCTTGCCTCGCTTTCCTGAATACGCAGGATCGTACGGGTTTTTTTCTATCGCGGCAGCCGCGAGCTTTCCCTCGCGGTGCCGACACTCGAGAAGCACACAGGGTCGATGATCGTCGCGGAGCACGAGGATCGCGCGGGCCCGATCGACACGAGAGAAAGAGAGAGGGGGGAGGAAGAAAGAGAGAGAAACAGAGAGAGGGGCGACGTCGAACAGCCGAGAGCGAGCACACGCAGAATGTCCTCAGAAAGGACGTCAGCGGATAGAAAACACCACCATCTCGTGCCGCGTGAGGAACGACGCCGACGGCGGGAGGCAACGGCTGAGGGTCGACGAAGGATTCGAGGTGCGAGAGCGGAAACGCGGTCGGCGGTCTCGTCGAAGGCGATTTGAGCGATCCCGCAGGTTGGAGCAAACGAGGGGATAAGGGAGAAAACAGGCGAAACGACAAAAACAGCAAACACATAAATCATCAACAACCGAGAACGAAGGAAACGTAATGTCTAGCGTTAATAATAATGATAATAATACAATAATAATGAATACAACAAAATAAAATAATGAATAAATAAATAATAATAGTTAATAATAATAATGAAATAAAAAATGATTATTAAATAATGGAGTAATAAACGGTATAAATAAATAAATAAATAAATAAAATAAATAAATATATATATATAAAAAGAGAGAGAGAAACACGATCGAAGAGTAATGTCTAAAGTAAACGATAGAATGATAACGATACAATTATTATTATTATTATTATTATTATTACACATTAAATTGCGTTATACACAAAGCGAGTGAGAGAGAGAGAGAGAGAGAGAGAGAGAGAGAGAGAGAGAGAGAGAGAGAGAGAG
>NW_022639455.1:3277184-3283261 GCF_010583005.1 Odontomachus brunneus | reverse complement strand
AAATCTCAAAGAATGTCATTGAAGCGAAAGGTACACGCGCCCCCTTATTCCCCTGGCTCGAGGACCACTGAAAGTCTCGTCAACTTTTGCGCGGTGGCGCTGCAGAAAAATGCACAAACAAACGCCGGCCGGACGCTTCAACACGGTTCAGGATCCTTAGAGGAAAACGAGATAGGCTCCGGTGGGCTTACACGCGGGCAGAATTCAGCGACGTATTGTTGCAGCTTTGTGCACCGGTGCTAAACGGCACCGCAGAAAGCGGGAGAGAGAGAGACAGAGAGAGAGAGAGAGAGAGAGAGAGAGAGAGAGAGAGAGAGAGAACGAGAGAAAGAGAGCGAGAAAGAGAGAGAGAGAAGAAGAGTGAGTGACAGAGAGTGAGAAGAGGTGACAAAAATAGAGGTAAGAAAAGAGCCGGAGAACTCGGCATCCAGTGAACGGGGAGCGGATATACAGAGACATGCACACGTACTGCATACAAATACATACACACGCACACATACACACACACACACATATACACCGGAGGAGCATAAGACATTAAACTCTAACGAGGCGACATTAAGGAAAAAAAGAGACGTAGGTAGATAGTTTCTTCGCCGAGAGAGAACGGGCGGCTGAGGCTGGTCTCGGACGCGAGCAGGAGGGTGGGTGGTGAATTATTATATACTTGGTGATATTCTTCCTTAGTGCTGGAGGGCGGGGGAATAAAGAACGCGTGGCACGGGATGATAAATAAACACGACGTTATCGAAATATAATATGTGTTCGTTTAGACATTACCGTAAAATAATAACTAATATATTAACATAGACCCTGTAACGATACACGAAGTGAGTCCAAGTGAGAGGAGAGATTGTGTGCATGCGCGGAAGTGTGTGCTTGCGTGTGTGTATGTATGCGCGCATGTGAACAAGAGAAAAGGGGATGAAAGGGAGAAAGGGGATCGAACGAGAAAGAACGGGAGAGATAAAAAAAGAGCGAAAGGGTGAGAGAAACGCGAGCATGTGAGCGCGAGAACGAGAGAATGACGGCGGGAACGCGAGAAGCATCGAAACGACGTGCTCCACGAGAGTGACGGAGGTTGATTCGCCGATAGAAAAAGCGACAGGTCGGGGAGAGGATTAGAAGGAGACGGGTGATGGCTGCAGGTCGATGAGGGAGAGGGTGAGATTTTAGAGCCGGACTTTTTTCGTTCGCGTGTGGGGAAGGCGGAAACGCGAGGGATTCCGTGGAGCTCGCTCTCGTTTCGAGCTGCGCTTCGCATTTCGATCCCCGGTGCATCGCCGCGACGCAACGCGACGCGATGCGACGCGACGCGATGCGACGCGATGCGATGCGTTCGATTATCGAGATCGACCATGCGGAAAGCGGAGTCGCGGACGGCGAGAAGATTGGTCGCAAGAAATCACATTGGTGTTCGTCTTCGCGAGGATATCGGCGAGCATTCCGATCCTTCGTGAGCTTATCATAATTTTGAGCGTCGCGGATAAGTCGATTACATCCGGAATTTAAATGGGGACTACGTTGCGTCGGCTCTGCTGGCCGATACGCCGTTCTCTTCTCCACTTGAATCCTCCCATTATTTCATCTTCATCGATTGCTTCGCGTCTCGTTGGACGCTCGACGACGATCTTTCTCGCAAAGGATTCGCCCTTGACTGCTCGGGTGTTTTAGGATAAAGTAGCTCAGAGTACCTAAAGGATCCGCTTCGTCGATCGCGCGGGCAGAAGAATCGCGAGTCGATTTCGGGACGGAGACAATAAGGAGGAGTGGAGCAACCACGTGCTTTCCAAACGAGCGCGAAGGAGACACGTGAAAGTCCCGCTGATTCGCGGCAAGACGGATCTAAGAGTGAAATTCCAAGAGCTTCCATTGAACGGAAGACACGCGGAAACTTTGGACACGCTCCGAGGAAAAGACGAGGCAAGAGAAAGACAGACAGACAGACAGAGAGAGAGAGAGAGAGAGAGAGAGAGAGAGAGAGAGAGAGAGAGAGAGGAAGAGAGAAGAGCTAAAGCTAAGAGGATCACGACAGAACAAACCGACGAAGGGAGGAGAAACATCGAAGGGGAATCTGACAGTCGGCGAACGACGGATAAAGCGAATAAAGCGCGCGGTAATCGAAGGAGATTCAAGCTCTGACTCGTTTGTGTAACGAGAGATTCGTTGTAATCCTTTCGCAAAACGTGGGATGAAGAAAAAAATAGTTGAAGAGAACGACAGAGACACCGCGCACGCACACGCGAGCCACCCCCTCGCTCGATGTAAAGTAAAACCCGATACAGGAAGGTACAAGAGAGTGTCTTCGATCACGTCAAAGCAGGGAGCCGAACAGCAGGAAGTCTTCGATCACGCGAAACGAAACGCGTGGCAGGACGAAGAGGGCCGAAGAAGAGGAGAAGGAGAAGATCACACGATACGCACAAATTCGCCCACCGCCTAACAAAATCGTGCTCTGTTAATTGTCGATGTTATTTCCCGTTGTTGCGCCGAGCTGAGCCACGCGAGAGCACGGGACAGTGACGAAAAATACAAAAGTGAGAAATAAAAAAAACAGAAAGAAGAGACAACCTCTTGAGAATAACATACCTGCCATCTCGCGAAACAGTCGCGGGGAGTCGCGGCGACTTCACTTAGCGGATGTCGTCATGTCCGACCTTAGAAACACCCCCCTCCCCACATACACACATACATTCTAGACACGAGTACGAGTAGGCTGCACGCAACTCGTTAATGCGATTGCACGAAGAACGGTGCGGGGGATATACGCGCGTTGCACCTGGCTGCGGCCGGTACACCAGGTGATTCGAGAGACAACGTCGGGACGCGCAACCGACGCCTCTTTCTGTCCGACGAGACGGGAGAAGGTTGACTCTCTTGATCCTCGATTGTTCTTTCCTCCTTTCTCTCCGGCGGACTTCTCCCTCGACCGATTTCGCTTAACCGTGCAATAATGCGCGGTCGAATCAAGCGCCGGCTGACGATGAATCAATTTGCACATTCGACGCGGGATCTCATCGAGATCTCGACCGTGAATTAAAGCGCTCGCGAGGCGAGAGCACGCAACGGTGGAATTTATCGTTTGACGTTTCGCTTGCACAGAGAGAGAACACACTTGTCATTAATAATTACATCTGTCATTACAATCAGTGCACCGCGGATTGAGCTGCGTTAATTGTCGTCGTTAACACATCCGGCGTTCAGCGCGGATTTATTTGTTACTTCATTGTTCTCTTTCCCCCCGCTGTGCCCCTCCTCCCATCACGTTCATCGTACATCCGCTGCTTTCAACCACTATTCGCAGAATATTCCGCTGGAGAGACAGAGACGAAAACAGAGAGCGAGCGAGAGAGAGAGAGAGAGAGAGAGAGAGAGAGAGAGAGAGAGAGAGAGAGAAAGAGAGCAATCGTGGGGTTCAAGCATCTCGTTCTGAAGTCGCAATTAAAAAGCTTCTCGTTACAGGAATTGTTTGATACTGTGAGAGCTGTCTGTGAGAGCTCGAATTCACGAAATGAAATGTCTCGAGCACGGGCTCGAGCATTCCGGACGAACGGGCGTTTCGCCGCCACGTTAATAATTAATACCGGGTAAATTGTCCGCCGGGCACAAACGCAGCCTAAGTGCGCCAAGAGGGCGAAGCTATTCCTCCTTGGAGCATAATTTTGCAATCAGGTTCGATGGACGCGTGGAAGGCGAGCGTGGCGGGGGCCACGGGTAAGAAGGAAAGAAAAACGAGCTCTCCCGTGCCGAGGCAGAATGCGGGCGTCGCGCTTTGATTAATCGTCGCCGTGTCCGATTATAATCCGTTACGGCTTCCGAATAAGAGGTCCAAGGGAAAGTCCGTAACCGCGAGGTCCAAAACAACCTTCTCTCTCTTTTTCTCTCTCTCTCTCTCTCTTTCTCTCTGTTTGTTTTGCCAGCCCCACGTCGTCGCGATCCATCGTTGTGTTCTTCACGAAATTAATGCGATTACTTTTGATGCAATTATTCCTGCGCCGAGAACGCTTCGTGTCCCGAGCAAGAAGTGCACAGAGAAAAATGCATGCTGCATTCAAGTAAATGTTACCTGTCTCAAGTATTCCATTTCATTTTTATTTCGTTGCTTTTATTCATTGCGTTTATCTCATTGTTTCAAGTGCTTATATATCCGCAAAATCATAAGCTCATTATAGGCATCAAATTTGTTCACAAGAGACATTCTAGATTTTAATTAGCATTTCGGTCGAGAATGTTAAATTAAAATAAAATTTGTTTCACTTTTTCTCCAATAAAGTTTTATGGTGTTTCAGCAAAAAGAACAAATTCTCTTCTTTTGAGCACACGCAATGAGCATTTTTCAAATTTCTAATAAATACATTTTAAAACTGTTATCATGAAAATATTTTTCGTCGAAGATAACTATTATTTGGAGCAAAGAAAGCCAAAAGATTGGTCGTTCTTCTTGGCAATGGAAGGACATTTTTCTCTGTGCTCTCTGAAAAATATAAAAGTTCCCGTCGTGCGTGCGTTAAAGTTCCACGCAGTGTCTTTCTCTTGTCGGTGACACTAAAAGAGAACCATAGTTATTAATTGTGTAACGTTTATCATATTTTTCTGTCGGCATGCATAATTCCGTTTATATTCGCTCAGCGTTGTCGGACCGTGTCGAAAACCATCATCCGAATTTTTTCGCTTTTACCTTTTTTTTTTCGAGATCCGTTATCGCGCATAAGCGCGTCGATTTTCTGTGTTATCCTGAAAAGCGGCGAGTCACCGCCTCCGGGAACGCGGTCGTGTTTTACGCGCGCGTATATATTCATACGGACGTAAGTGCATCATGTGAGCGCGGAGGAAACGTCGGGGTGGTGGAGAAATTGTTTCGGGGTGAATTACGATCGTCCATCTCGATCGATCGTTTCGCTATTTACGCGGTCTAGCAGGAACGCTAAAACGCTTTCCCTCTTTGCCTCTCTCAGCTTCTCTCTCTCTCTTTCTCTTTCTCTCTCTTTCTCTCTCTCTCTCTCTCTCTCTCTCTCTTTGTCTCTCTCTCTCTCTCTCACTGAGTTGTATTCAGGAATTTGTGACTAAATAATTCCGGTTATTCCGGCAAAATAGTTAACAAATAATTGATGAATAAATGCGCGCCGAATAAAGCCGGGAGAAATGTTGCAATGTTAATTGAGAGACTGCCACGCATATATCGCGAAAAATTGTAATCCAACCTAGTGCGTATCGGGATTAAAATGTTGAGCAATAAAAGCGGCATTTGTTTCGATAAAACGTGGGAGAATTGAAAAATACACACGACGCCATTTCTGCCGGCCAGGGATTAATTGCGTAATCGTAGAGTTTCGGTAATTTCACGGGGAGGAGGAGTCCCGCGTAATCAAGAAATGCATTTTCCTAATCGATCGCAGCGCGTCAGCGTCTGTACGATAAGCACCGGAAAGGACATTGGAAAGCGAGAGGAAAAAGCGACGGTAAATAGCAAACGGCGGAAGGGCAGAGTCATCATTGCAGAAACAGAGAAAAAGCGTGAGAGGAAGAGAGACAAACGGAGGACTGGCAAAGGGACAGAGAGAAACGACCGGGGAGAGAAAGGGAGAAAGAGGGAGGTAGTCGTCGTCATCATCGTAATTGCAGGAAATCGTGCAGGAGAATAGGGTGTGCCCGGTACACGTCATAGAGTGAAAGGAGAAGAGAAAGAGAGAATGAGAGAGTGTGCATGAGAGAACAAGAAAGAAATTCAACGAGTGAGGATGAGAGGAAGAAAGAGGGAGTAAGAGCGAGAGGAAAAGGCGCCCGTTCTCACGCGTGTGTGTTAACTGTATTGTTGAACATTGTCCAATACGTGATTGTTATTAATTTACACTTGTAAGATAGGAACAAAAAAACAGATGAAATTACAGAGATTTAAAGAGAAGTTAAATCGCAGAGCATCTTCGTCAAAAAGTAGATTTGAGGAGAAGAACGATATGCGTGAGAGAAGATATATAAATACTTATAAATATATAAATAGATACTGTAAACGAAATATATATATATATATATATATATATATATATATATATATATATATATATATATATATATATATA
>NW_022639455.1:3274201-3277138 GCF_010583005.1 Odontomachus brunneus | reverse complement strand
ATATATATATATATATATATATATATATATATATATATAGTGAGAGAGCGTGAGTGAAGTCGAGAGGATCATTCATGAGGAAGAAGATCGAGAGGCGCAGACGAGAAAAATGAAAAGGGAACAGGGAAAGAGACAGTGAGCAAAAAGGAGAACGAGAGAATCATCGATCACGAGTGATCGAGAGCTTTCCTTGCCTCCAACAGAGAAAGAGAGAGAGAGAGGATTTTCTTTGTTTTCCGACTTGCTACCGCGCCCGCGATCGCGTATAAGTACATGTGTGCCGAGTGCGCGTGCGTGTGTGCCTGTGTTTGTGCGTGTACGCAGATTGGAGAATATAGGTGATGTGACGGAGGGTAAATCGTGACGCCTGCGAGCACGTATCGCAAGGAGAAGACGAAGAAAAATCGCGGAACGCGCGAGGAAGTTGATCCACGTGCGATTGACTCGTCTCTCCTTCTTTCTCTCTGTCTCTTTCCTTTCCACATGATTCGCGACGCGACGCCGCAAAGTCGAGACGAGCCATCGCGCGTTTTGTATTTTCTTTCCGGCGGCGGTCGAATTTGATCGCGGAATTGCCAGCGAGCGTGCCGTCGAGAGTTAAGTGGACGAGCTTCGAAAGTGGTCAAGAAGATCGAACGTGGCAGCTCGTAGAAATTCGCGTGAACCATCCGATCCGACCGTCCGTCCCTCTTCCCCCGTCTTATTCTCTCTCTTTCTCTCGCTCATCCTCTTTTCTCTCTCATGCACCTATCTTTGCCTTCGATCCTCCTTGCAATCGATAGATGTTAGAGAAACACGTCGATCACGCGTCAGTTTACCGAATACGGAACTCGCTCTTCTTCTCTTTTCTTCTCTCTCTCTTTCTCTCTCTCTATTCTCTATTTTCTCTCTTCCATCTTTCCCTCCTATCTCATCTATGTTTTTCTAAATTCCAGTGGTCAAGGGAAGCAACACACGTCGGTCGCGTGTCAGTTTATACACGGACATACCCACACCTATACACACGGGTCCATGTCTGTACGTGGATCCCATTTCTTTCTGTCCTTTCCGTTGGCTCGTCCCTCATCCTTCGCTTTCGATCGAACGGAAGATGGATCGATCCAACGACCCGGAGGAGCAAGAGAGGGCGGGTAGGACGAGGTCCTGTGGTCGGCTTTTACAGGCGGGACTGTCGGGTCAACCCGGTCACGACATGATGGTTCCCGTCGTGCGAAACCGCGCTGCACTGAGGGTTAACGGCGTTACAATACATAACGGTATTACACGGATAATTCGACATGTACCACCGGCTTGCCACGGCTGGCCTCGTGTTAGGCTTACTCCACTATTTCTCCCGCGGTCCCCCGACGAGTCTGACCGGCGACGCCTTTTTCCACTGCCGGCGCTCCCAACCAGTCGAAGCAGTCATGACGAACGCGACATTATTATCAAAATGCAGTGTGGTTAATACGACCGTATGATGCAGGATCGATGCGTTAAAAAGTTCGAATCGCAACACCAGATTTTCACGGTCGTATTAACTGTATTACATATCAATATTACGACAGCGCGGTCAACACCTTGCAATTCGACGATTTACGGTAGGGACAGGCGATTCTTTAATAAGAATCGATCCTTCAATCGACTCACTATATAAATCGAACCCTATATAATTCAAAAGAATCGATTTCTTAAATACCGATACGAACAAATCGCACAACGAGAATTTGCATTTTTTTTTTATATATATATATCCAATATATCTAATACTAGTTATGCTGTTGCATCTTGTCAAGTAGGATATCATCTCCTTAAGCTGGAGAAGTTATTAGGATTTCGCTCAGCTGAAATTTTAATTGCTCGGCGAAAATCTTAATTACTTTTGCTCACAGCCAAATTCACCAAAACCACTTCTTTATGATGTAATATAACATGAGAGAACTGATCGACAAACATCGATTTTTCAGTAGAAAAAGATCGATTTTCGGATCGATTCGGAGTCGCACGTTCCTGTATTTTAAATTTTGAAAACAAAAGAAAAAGACCACAAACTACCCAACAGATTGGTCGCTCATGTTTCGATATTGTTCGCTGCCTTGAGCCACGTTCACGCGACGCGAGCGCAAATGACGGCGCCGTCGGTCCTTAATTAACGGCAATTAACTACGGCTAATAGCGCAACGGGAGGGAACGAGGGCGAAAGAGAAAGAGAGAGAGGGTGGCAAAGGGAATGAAGCAGAGGGAGAGAAACGATCGTCGCTACGAAAGGATGTGGAAGGGTGCGAAAGAGCGCAGACGACGGCGTGTATTGCGTGTCCGGAGTTCTCTAGCCGACGCCCACGCCGAGGATGCGCACGTGTGTGTGTATGTCTACGGGTGTATGTGTGTGTATGTAATATATCACGCATGTACACACAGGGTGTCTCATCTCTCAAGCGACAACGTATCCTCGAAGATCTTGACGGCGTCGAGCGCCCAGAGGCGTCCGAGCCGATGTAATTTAAAGCCCGCGCGTGTTCGGCGGCGGGCCTGAAGGTGTTTGGGACAGATGAAGAATGGTGTGGCACACGAGGGGGTGCCTTCGCTTAGAAAGATAGCCGTTAAGCTCCCAAAGCCGATATCTTGCGCCGTCTATATTATTTTATTTGCTCGTCTACTTGTTTCCCAGTGGTATATATATATATATATTATATATATATATATATATATATATATATATATATATATATATATATATATATATATATATTCCTCATCCCACTCCCACTATATTTTACTTTCGCTTCTTCCGACGTTTTGCAGGATGTGCAAACCTCGAAACTCGAGGTGTGCCACCCTGTATATCCGTACGCTGTCTTTTACATACATCATACATATGTATGTGTACACATGGAGTGGTGTCGTGTGTAGGAGTACATGAGTCTTAAACTCCGAAAGCCCTCGCGATTTAACGAAAGC
>NW_022639455.1:3234159-3274191 GCF_010583005.1 Odontomachus brunneus | reverse complement strand
AGAGAGAGAGAGAGAGAGAGAGAGAAGGGGGAAGAAGAGAGATTGGAAGAAGTATAGAGGGAGTATTATGGGACGAAAAAAAGAGGATACAAGATCGAGAAGGATGTAGAACACAGCCACGAAAACTTTCGATCGACTTGGAGATATGTGAAGGCGCAACAAGCGCCGAATGATGCTAATTACTTTATTAATTGTTTACTTGCCGACGCCGGACTCGCTAACGGCAAGTTGGATCAATCATCGGTCTTCCTAGGATTAAGGTGAAAGTACCAATGCCTGTCCGGAAAAAAAGATATGATACACATAGCCAGAAGTATTTTGTTGTGAGTAATATAGTTGCGTCACTCTAATTGTGGTGACACTTTAGAGTGATGAAAATCTGTGCGGTTGACGTTGGGTCATTCTTGCATAACTGTTCTACTAATTGTTCTGTCGTTGCAGCAACTATAGAGTTATTCTGTATTTTATTACTGAATCTGGTTGGCACAGCCAGTCTGATGTGTGAGCCAACCATACCGTTTTTTCTGTATGGACACTAATAACATTGATATCTAACTCTGGATATCCTTAATGTTTTAGTTTTTAATTACTTTCTATTTAAACCTTTAACATAGAATAAATGTATATATTTAATATATGGACATACATTTTCTATATTAGAAGTTTAAATATTCGTATTTGAAGACCAAATCAATCAGAATGTTAGAAATACTAGTATTATTAGTGTTTGGATATTAGTACTTTTACCTTATGTTACATTCGTTCTCTTCGTGTCACACGCACCGCCGCGTTAGAAATTCTACATGTGAAAGAACAGTCGGGCATTTCGGGTTTCGACACCGTTCGCACAAAACTGCGAGGACCGATCGTTCATTCTCACGTCCTCGTCATCGATTGTGCTGTTCAACTTTAGTCGATTTCTTCCTCCATGTCGAGGAAGAGCGATTCGGGTAAGAGTGAGTCGCGCTCATACCCAGGAAATGATAAGCAATGTTTTTGGACCAGTTAACTTAAAGGAGTAAGAAGAGAGAGTAGAAAAAAAAAGAAACAGATACGACAAAGTACACACGCGCGAACTCCCGCGAAATATCGAGCGGGAGCTGCGCTTTTCCGCGCGCACGGTGGAAAACTCGCGACGATGGAAAATCGAGGTAGAGAAGGAGAAGAAGAAGAGCAGGAGAGAAAGGGTGGCGAGAGCGGAGCGTGAGAAACTCGTCTCGTAGTCGTCTTCTGCGTCGCCGGTTATGCGACAAGGGACGGGCCGACTGTATTTCTAGGATACAGATTAAGGTCTCGAGTATCGGCGAGGAGCTGGTGCAACCGGATACTCCCGTGCTCGTTCGCTCTCGTCCTCTCCGCAGCCTAGTTCGAGGCAACTCGTGCGCGCGCGCGTGAATCGTAATTCCGCATGAACTGTAATTTGGCAGTTTCAATTCGACGTTGCGCAAACAGGACGCAGTCGCTTATTAAATTCACCGGGATGCGTCGCATCCTGCCGACGACGAGAGCGAGGATGGTTGCGATCGTGAAGCGACGACGTGTGAATCGCAAAAATCACGAGGAGATTGAGAAAATTTCAAGTTATATCAGAGGTTTTCATCAGTTGATCGAATAGAGACGCACGGATATAATGGAAAGAGATATCTCGAGATTGTATCTCGAGCATTGCTATAAATAATGGACTTTCCGCCGCCGTACTTTCCAAACTAAACGATCAATAATTTTGAAATAATGTCTGTATATTGGTCTTTAATGTCATAGCAGTCTTTCATTAATTTTAATTTGAAAGAAATTAAAAGCAGCACGTTAACCTCAAGAAATACTTATAAAAAAAGTCCACTTTAGTTTCAAGCATTTCAACTCTCGCGAACGATCAATCTTTTTCTAACTGCACAAGCAGTTAGATAATATTTCGATTTATACAGAGTGCAAGTCTTAACGAATTCTTAACAAACTCACTTTGCTTCACAATTCGTCTTTAAAAAGAAAATTATGCAGCTATATATCTATATTTTTTTAGAGTCTGATTTTGTTTGCCCACCGCTGTACATATTATTATGACTTAAAAACAATAATATTGCCATCAAACAGTCTGTTTTTCGTGGTTATAGTCTTCTATTTTTTCCACCAGAATGTTTACTGTAGAAGATAATTAATAATTAAAAAGTCAAAATTTGTATCCAACGATCAATGTTTGTGACGTTTTCGTGTCATCGTTTTAAAAGCAAATAAATCGCACTATAGAGGATTAAATTACGCTGTGTCTCTCGTAAATTTAAAGTTATATCAAAAGATTCGTATTAATAGTCATTACTTGAAACATGTCTCAGGTAAGATGCTCAGATCTGAATTTAGAATCAGATGTGAGCTTTTTTCAATTGAATGTCACGAATATTCCACAATTCAGATGAAAAACTCTGACGTAACTTGAAATTCGGATCTGAGTATTCCACCAGTGAGATAAACCAAGTATAAGAACTATTAATACACAGGTCTAAATCTTTCAACCTTTTTAAACGTATACGACGTTGTACGGCGTATAGATAGTGAACAATTCTTTTTTTTGCTATGAAAAATTTGGGAAGCGCGCTTCATTGAACTTTTTTCCTTTCCCCTTCCTTCTTCTTTTCTACCTCCGTATTTAATTGAGATTTCCAGGGTCGCGCGTGTCAATTTTGCAAGATCCGCTTTTCGCAGCGCGTCTCTCACATATTTATCGTATACACGCGTCTCTCTCTCTCTCTCTCTCTCTTTCTCTCTCGGCCTCTCTCACGATGCGAAACGCAAAATACCACGGTGGGAGCAACTACTGGACGAAGTTCGCGGTGCTCTCTGTCCCACGGCGCATCCGAACAATTTGCATTCCGCCTGTAACGGCGCTCGGCGCGCGAGAAGAGGGGCAAAAGCCGCGCTAACAATTAATAACCCCCGCATTGTTCTCTCGCGAATCTCCCATCGGATACATCCTAATGCACGATTCGTAAGCCCGTAACTCCTGAAATTTTAATCACGTCCAGCCATTATCGCCCGTGAGCCGTCGACCGCTCGCAGCCGTTATGAAAATGCCGGGACATCATGCGCTCTCGCGTAAACCGTCTCCTAATCTACATTGTCTTCGGCGGTGCGTCGCTTTAACTCGTTTTACGACGACAGCTTTATGACCATGCTATTCCTCGCAGAAGGGCCGGTGGTGGGGCTGGCGCGGATAACTCCAACTTACAAATGGACGCTTTTTATTCAAGAGGAATCACAGGCGAGCCCCCGTTTTCAACTGTCCCGGGGGGTCGAGGACATCGCGGTGAATAAAATACATAATAAGAAGCGCGCTTCATTCTCTTGCGCACTCGTGTTCCGCGTTGTTATAGAGTGAATGATGCAGGATTACAGGATGTGATTCATTTTTTTTTTTTTTTTTTTGAACGAATAGAGAAACCTCGAACCCTCTTTACCTTTCCAATCTATTTCTTTTTTTTACTTCCACAATTATTTGTTTCTTTCGCTCACTTTCGATCCTTCCGCTTCTTCGCGAGCTCGCGGGGAAGAACGCGACGTGTTTGCGCGAGGGTGGGAAATAAATCAGCATTTTTGTTCATTTTCTTGCACTCTCTCGGATCACAACGCCTCCAGATTTTATGTTCTATCGTTCGCGTGGTACGTCCTTTCGCGAAAAATTCATCCCGAGAGTGCGCCGGCCGAATGGTTATGGTTTCGTCGAGAAAGCGCTTAGCGCGCCGGTCGCACGCGTTTTTGAAAGGCGCCACCCCCATTAGAAGGTCGTTACGCGCATCGCGGGAATTCCTCGATGAAAAAGTTGCAGTTGCGGAGCGCTTTATCGCCTACGTTCGCAAGTGAGATAGGTTGAACGTACGAGACCAGTGGTGCGAGAGAATATACAAAGGATTCTCTAATATCCCAAGGATATTAGAAAATCTCTGGGTCAGTTCAACAACTCTCAGTCAAATTGACTTGATTTTCTCTCTTTGCTTAAGTTGTTATCATCGTTATAATCATTCAAATATTTTGCACAATATTCGACATTTCTTTCAAATTTCAAATTACGCGGCGGCTTTTTGTCGACAATAGTCGAAGGTGGACTTTCGATTATAATAATAGTTTTCGATTTTTAATTCTAATAAAATGTTTTTGACGTAATTTAATTCAATCAAATTGACTTGATCTTCTCTCTTTGCTGAAGTCACTGCCGTCGTCGCAATCCTCCAAACATGTCTAATCTTGTCTAATATTTGATATTTCTTTAACTCTTTGCAAATCACGAATTTGTCACGAATTTTTGTATTAGACCGATTTTATTGAAACTTCGTACTCAGAAATTTTTCGCGGTCATATTGCTTCATACTAAATAAGTCTTTTAAAAAATTTTAAAATTCTGATCTCAGATTGGAACTCAATATCCTAAAAAATCAACAAGACCGCATTATAAGAGATATTAAAACTAGTTATTTTGATTTACATTGAAAAATAATAGTTTTTCAATATTTTTAAAAAATTATTAATTTATAATAAAAAACATAGTAAAAAACTTGACAAAATTAAAAAAATATATTTTGGAGTGTTCTAAAGATGTATCTAAATTGCTGTTTCGATATTGATAATAGTGTAGTAAAAAAGTATTTTTTTTCATAAATAACAAGAATTTTTATTATGTTTATTTAATTATGCAAATTATGCAAAATAATTATGTAAATAAAATTTTATGGCTGTCTACTTCTTTTTATACTTGTTCATAGATTAGAGACTTTTACGAAAACAAAAAATCGATACTTAACATCAAGAAATTCGTTAAAATAGCTAAAAACTGAACAAAAAAAGTGACGAAGAAAATAATCGCTGAGCGACTCATCATGCCGCAAAGAGTTAACTGAAATTACGTGGTGATTTCGTAACGCGTTTTTCGCGCGAACCACGGTAATTCTTTGGAATGTCCGCGAATTGATTCACGTCTCGTGCAAATCTAGAGTTCCCTCGGGCCCGGTGCCGCCTGAATCGCGAGCGATTAAAGAGCGGAAGCTTCTCGTGAATCTGCTGAATCCGGTAAATAAGTAGATTAAGATTCGCGTCTGCTATACGCTTTGCATTATCGCGCCAAGTACCGTCGCATCCTTCCCGCTCGAAAAGCTCCCAAAAAGCTCGTTTCTCATTTTTCGCGCATAAAGGAACGCTCAACTGTCTTTTTCTCTTTTTCTTTTTCTCTCTCTCTCTCTCTCTCTGTCTTTCTCGCTCCATCTCCTCTAAAAACCGACCGTTCTGAGTTCAGTTTTAAGTTTTAAGACGCCAATGATCGCCGAAAACAGAGGTATTGCTTGTAGTTACGCGGCGGTCGCGGTTGGTTGTCAAAGTTGTTGACTGCGTTTCAAAAAATCGCGCTCGCCGTCTTCATCATCGAGCGTGGTCACGTAAAACCGCGCTGGTTCTTCGTAAATACAGCGGGAGAGGGCGAGGAGACGTCGTCGACTTCGTGCTCGGACATAAAATGCGCTCCGTCGGGGCACGAGCGCGCTTCTCGTTCCGCTCCGAGTGAATTCGAACTGGCGCGACACTAAAACCGCAGATTTGATCGACCAACGGTGCGGAACTTTAATGAATTGCCGGGTCGATAGACCGAAATAGCGCGCAGACGTGTGGAAGGAGCGCAAGGGGAAGTATACAAATAAAGGCGGACGCTTATGTAATAGTAAGCGAACTACGGCTCGAGTGATAACGCGCGCGAATGGAAATTAAGTGACTCATTGGTAACGGAGAAGCACAGATTGTCCGCGACACACTCTCTCGCACATTTGTCAATATTATTTCGATAATTATCGGATAACTAGGATAATTAGGGATCAGTTTAACAACTCAATCGAATCCGCTCGATCGTCTCTTGCTGCCGCCATCGTCACAACCACTGAGACATGTTGCAAAATATCTGACATCTCTTTCGTTGAAATCAACCACTGAATTTTGGTCGATAATATTCGAAGCGCGACGTTAGATTTCTGACTTTAATAGCACTTTAGTAGCAAGATTATTGGACAGTCTTTGAGACAGTTCAACAACTCGGTCAAATTGGCTTGATCTTCTCTCTCTTTGCCTAAGTTACCGTTATTGTCGCAATCATCGACACACTTTGCATAATATTTGACGTTTCTTTAACTGAAATCAAGCGGCGATTCTTTTATCGACCATAGTCGAAGCATGACGTTCGATTTCCGATTCTTATAATGCGTTCCACCCTTCCGACAACGCTTCCGACAGCCTCCGTACTCAGTTTCGCCCTCAGCTGGAGAGAAGAGCGAACAGCGCTCCAAGAGCCAAACTACCCTTAAGATTAACCGACGCTGATGGAAGCAAGTCGAGACGAGACGAGAAATGCGAAAGGACGAGTAGAAACAAATAACAAGGGGTTGCCGTCGAGGCTACGTATGAGTGCAGTAATAGAGAATAATGGGAGGAGAGAGACGGGGAGAGAGAGAGAAAGGGACGGAGAGAGATAGGAAAAGAGAAAGAGAAGACGAGATGCTCGCGTTCCGCTTGGCGGACTTTGGCGCGCGAGAGGAAATCGGAGACGGCGCGAAGGTGTGGGGAGGAAGATACATCTTCCGGCGCCGAGGGTTAAACGCCCCCGATATCTCCCGGAGACCGAAACCAGGCCCTTCCGACTCTCCGTCGGCTCCACCATTTTTTCGCTATCACTCCCGACACCCTCGAAAACACCTTCCGCCACGGGCTCAAGTCGCCGAGTCTCGGATTACCTTCCCTTCCTGCGGCTCTCGCATCTCCGTTCGTTCACTCGCTCGCTAGCCCGAAAGGGGTGCGCGTTTTACAACGGGAATGACGACGACGATGAGCGAGCGAGCCCGTTCGTTCTCTCTCTCTCTCTCTCTCTCTCTCTCTCTCTCTCTCTCCCTCTCTCGACGCGAATCACTCGCCGGGCACTAAAATAATAACGGCAATAAATCCCAACGAAAGAATCTCCTCGGTCGCAGAGAAAGGATAGGCGCGTATCGCGCGCGTGACGCGACAGAGAGGCAGGGAGAAAGCGAAAAGGGATGCTGTAGCCGAGAGATGGCGAAGGAGAAGGCGGCGGCTTAAGGGTAGCGAGAGGGTGCGGCGACAGGGGGCGGCGGCGGAGAAACGGGCTCGGCGAGGGCGAAAGAGTGGTGGAAGGTGGGTCGGAGGAACCAGGGTCGGGGGACCGGTCGGGTTTCGGTCGTGGCGGGTTCTCTCGGGAGCGACGACAGGGTGGCCGAGAGAGGCTGCGGGGGCGGCGAGAGAGAGCGAGAAAGCGAGAGAGAGAGAGAAAGAGAGTGAGAGGAGAGGCTAGAGTACGTATTGATCTCACAAGTCTCCCAACACACAGCGTCCGCATAAAACAGGCCACCGTCGCCGACGTCGTCCTCGACGACGCCGACCTCCACACATCTTTGTGTCCTGCATTTTTGGAGATTCCTGCGAGGCCGATTTCCGGCTAATACGTGGAAGGGAAATGCGGGGAGTGAGTGGGAGAGAAAGAGAGAGAGAGAGGGAGAGGAGCGAGGAGGAAGAAGAGGAAGAAAGAGAAGGGAAAGATAGTTTTCACCTCCAAGTTGGTCAGCGTGAACCTCTCGCTCGCGAATCAATAAATTTGATTTAACTCTTAACTGCTAACACACACACACACATACACAGACTGCTTACGATCCTGCCAGCTCGCGCGCGCGTCTCCTCTTTCTCTTCCGCTGTTCCGTCTAATAAACATCTTTATTAGTATGTCGGTATATCGCATGCGCGCGCGAGAAAAGTAGAGATAGAGAGAGAGAGAAAGAGAGAGAGAGAGAGAAAGAGAAAGAGAGAAAAAAAGAGAGAGAGTGGACACATTTTTCTGCAAAATGCTCGAAGAGAGCTCACAGAGATCCTCGCGCCACATTCGCACGACAAATCCTCCCCACGCCTCCCTTTCGCGGAGCTACACTTCGCAGGGTTGTGATGGAGCGGCGTTGCCATTTAAGGGTCGAGTACGAAGCTCGTTTTCGGGAGTTGCTGTCGCCTGTCACTTAATTGTCGAGTGCTCGTCGCGAAGTCAAATCGGCGCGGACGCCGTTCCATAAAGTAACAGAAGGGTCGCGCGAAATTCGCGCTCTCTCAGCTCGTGATCTTGCCGACCCCTTTCCGTTTCTTCGTCCTGTCCCCCTTCAGCCGAAAATTACGAGGTTAGGTTCGTCAAAGTCATCGAAATTACAACTCGATCACGACGAGACACGGTGTAACGTCCCGGAATTACGATTCTTGTTTTCACCGGAAGAATCTCAACCGACGACTCGCGCTCGGGCGTGAGAAGGGGCGCTAACTAATTGGCTCGTTTCGCGAATCACTCACAGTTCACCGGGAAACATTAAAACTGCTTATTAATCAGACGTTTCAGCGTCAATTTCCGGTAATTTAACTCGAGGGGCAAACTCGTATCTATCGTCACCCCCGTTCTCTTTATCTAATGATATCGTCTTTGCTTTCATAACTTCATTATTCGTAATATTACCGCGACCGACCTAGTTGCGAAGGATTCCGGATGGAAGAGACATGTACATAGGCTAGAGGAAGAGATCAAGAGAGAGAAAGAGAATAGAATAGAGAGAGAGGGGCAGCAGACAGGCAAGGAGAGAGAGGAGGAAGGATGGAAGAGAAAGGAAGAGAAGCGGGTCGGTCATTTCACGAAATTTCGACAGAAACCGCGAAATTGCCTCGACGCGCGAAGAAGAAGGCAGAGAAACGTCCTGAGCTTCAAAGGATCTGGTAATTTTAGATTAAACGCTCGCGTATCCCGCTTTCGCCGACCTTTCGTTTCGCAACGCAGAGGTGGATCTGTACGTGTGTGTGTATGCACCGGGACGCGGTGCAAGAGTATGAAAAGGATCGACGAGGAAAGAGGCGGAGGGAGGAGGAGGGTTAACACCGGAGAGCCGCGAATGTGCGCGAGAGCGAGTCGAGCGACCTAAAATTCAATTTCACGCACCGCGGCTCTCGTGACTGCCGTCATCAGCGATGCGCCGCTTTCTCCGTGCATTTTTCCAAAAATCTGCCGCGACGCGTACCGAATACTCGCGCGCGAGTGTCCAGGGCGATCCTCGAAAACACGACGTCCTCGTCGTCGCCTTGCCGGAAGATCGAAGGAAAGGAGATAAAGAGAGGAGACGCTTCTTTTTCACGTAATGTGCCTCGGGAAAAGCATTTAAATCGCTCAGAGGGAGAGAGTCGTCAGCTTGTTTTCAAGCAATAGCAGATAATTATCAATTCGGTAGTGATTCTGGTTCGAATGATTTCGCGCGAAAATTGAAGAATTTCTTTACACTTGGCAGCTGTAAGCGCGGCATTAATTTTATTTCGCGACTTTTATTTCACTTTAGACAGCCCAGCTCGTAGGAGCATTTCGAGCTCGCCCGCGTGGAAGAATTATGACAGATCGATCGAGAACGAGGTATTTAGACTAAGAGGTGTCAATTTCGTATCTGAGAACAATCTCGTGTCGCCGCAAAGTTTCGCGGCGACGAGCTGCCGTTAGTGTATCGGGGACGGCTATAATGCAAATTCCACACAGCCCTGCTGTCATCTTCAAGTGGCCCATAGTCCGATTATTAACGACCCCTTGTCATATCGGACGGGGGAAGTTACCACGACGCGTTATTATCGGCTTTGTCGAAGCTAATTATGTTTCATTCGGAGAGCAAAATCGTTTAAGGTCCCAAAAATAGGATTTTGTCATTCTTTTGTGCTTGGAAAATTTTGTGCTTTGCAAAATTGCGAAAATCTCACTTTTGCGTCGTAAAAACGCGCGTAAGATGAACCATGTAGCTATCTGCCAGCATGACGAGTCACACTGATCTCGACAATATCGCGAAAATATACCCATCACCTCAGATTTTCCCAGTTTTCTGACTCACCGAAATGAAGTTCTTGAAGGCTCCATCCAGATTCTCCGCAGATGTGTCTGTCATCGGCCAAGCTCCTCTAGATCTGAAATCCAGAATAATTTTACTGATTAGTTGCGACAATAGAAAGATTGCTCGGCCTAAACTCTTTAACAAAGAAATCCAAAATTAAGAATGCAAAAAATGAAATCTAAAAATCTTAAATCCGGAATCGATAATACGAATATTTTATTTGTATTTCTACTTTTAAATTAGCTCATGATTAAACGCGACAGTCACCTCTTTGATTTTGTATTGTTCTCGTTGCTCACGAAGAAGTCTCCGACACGACGATCACGCCACTGTAAGGCAAAGTACCAATACTCGTACACTAATCCTAGACATTCCTAGTATTTTGGTCTTTAAACACAAATATTTAAACCCTCAACACAAAATATATACATGCATATTCAATGATGAAAGTTTAAATATTTGTATTTAAAGACCAAAAGCGCAATAAAAGAATGCCCAGGACATTAGGTACGTGCCCGGGAAATGGTGCTCTCGTACTTTTCTCGTTACGCGCACTGCGAATCTAATTTCACGAGACCGGAAATAACGTCTAACATGTCGACTCACTCGAGTCAAGAACGGTTGTGATGACCAATGCGTCGCGTACTTGCTTTTGTTGTTATAAAGGACGTGCGAACTCCGGCTGCGCTCGAGAGTGTTACGATACAACACGCGACAATTTGTAATGTGCAGTTTCACGCAAATATTTGAGGAGTTCACTGAAACCAAAGTGCTTAAAACTATGCAAAAATTCAACGCAACATTTGTCGCAGTGAAACAGATTCATAGTTAAAGTCCCGTGCGTATTATCCGCACCATGTGTAAAAAATTTAACGTATTAAACATCGCAATTTTTCACACACAAACTGTTTGCAAAAATAATACAGATAACCATTACTCCAGTGTAACTCCGTGAAAAGTGATATCATCCAAATAAAAAAAAAGTTATCATTACAAACATTACTTATTGAGAAACGCGACATAAAGAGAAAGAAAGAGAGGAAAGAATAGTATTCATTAAACTGTTTCTGTGTAATGACCGATCGTAGGGCAGAGAACTACTGTTTTATGTTTTGAATAGCACCGAGTGAAACGTAGCAAGAGATAATGCCATATGAAATTAGTCTTAAATAAGCATTTATCATTCAGATGACGAAATAAATCTATAAAAACGTAATTCTGTTCAATAAAAATAGGGAATTTGTGCCCAGTGAATAAACTCCTTAACACGCTGGGATTATGAGTCGCCTGCGATGACGAAAACGTCGAGTCGAATGCGCCGTAAAGTAGAAAATCGCGAATCGAAGACCGGGTCGATTTTATTTTCGCGGATATATTTCGATCTTTACGATTACGCAGAGGAGCGTAGACAGTCAGTGAACTCACCTTTGAGATGATCCCTCCAGGTCCGAGCCGGATCCTCCGGCACAGCATTCTCCCAAAGAACAAGCCGCGCTCGCGTAGGAAGGTTCGCCACGTCTGGTACAAAAAAATGATTTTCCTAATTAGTTACAACAACGAGGCGATTTAATCCGATCGAGACGACGGAGAAATGCGACAGTTTTGATCGTATTTCTTCATCAAAGCGCTGAATGCCTCTGAATATCTCGAGGCTTAAGTAAATTTTAAAAAAGAGATACGGTAATACAATTGACAGACATGCATACTTTTCATCCCTTTTCATAAGCTGCGTGCTGGCCGTATGCTTCTAACTCGATTTCAACTTCGATCTGACGATTAACAAACTCGCGTAGGTTTGCCTGACGCGCAATTGTGTGTGGAACATCCCCTTAGTTAAGGGGATACTTATAAATTTATTGAACATTTTCGCTTGTTACGCGTTACCACCATTATCACAATGATGACTGTAATTATTCATTGCATCAACGACTGCTCTCGACGGTAATCGCGTTCTGCCAAATGTGTGTGTGTGTGTGTGTGTGTGTATATTTATGAAATATTTGCTTTAAAGATGAACTAGATGATTCACGCTCGCCGCGGCGACGAGCGACGACGAGGCCGAGCCATTAAGGGGGAATTTCTCGTTTCGACGAGCCACCGCTGCGGAAACGGCAAGGAGTACGCTCAGTAAACACTCGTCGCCGAGTAATAACAGCCCTGTCCACGGATTTCATAATGTTCCTCGTCGTTATTGCGGAAAGTGTGCGCGTGTGCGCAGACCCGCGGCCTTATTATCGCTATTAGAGATATCATAATAATCCTAATATTGTTCCCGCGGCGCAACGATGAGCGCGATACCTTCGCGAAAACGGCAAGAACAAACGTTTGAATGAGACGCGAGGAAGAGCCAAGGCGACGTGCGCGCGAGGCTAAGGCTTTCTCTCTCTCTCTTTTTTTTCCCTCACCTTTAAAATTAGAGACAATTAGATTCTCCCCGCCCCCCCCCCCTCTCTCTCTCTCTCTCATAACAATTAGAGCGCCCGCACCGCCCCAAATCGTCGTCGTGCACGAAGCATCGGCGACGCGAATTAAATATCCGCGCGTCGCAATTAATCGCTGTTGTTAATTGCGCGAATGTGTGTCGGAACTGCGAATCGACGGCGGCATGGCGCGACGCGATGCGACGCGACGGGGTGGCGATATCGCGCGACGATATCGGGGGCCGATGTAATGTGTTCGCGCGAAAACGAGGAGCTGCCCGGAAAACGCGCGTAAATTGCGGCGCCCCTAAATCACCGTCGCGCATCTGGCGCTAAATACGGCCGACTTATTTTCGCCGCCCGTTTGAATACGTTGTCCGCGTGTCACGTATATGTCCAAAAAAAGAAATGGAGAAGAGGGAAAGACAAATTCTCATTGGTTAATACCCGAGTCATGATAATTATTACGTGATATAAAAGGTACCAATGTGTCTGGACGCTAATAGCACTGGTACCTAATTGCACATTCTGAGGCACATTCCAGGCATTGATACATTTATTTTTTACATAATTTTTATAATTATTATATTCGAAAGCAGACGGCGATTCTCATTTTTCGTTTGCCATATTGATCGCGAAAATATAGGTACGATTTACGGGGCTAATGGGAGGACACATTCGTGAGTGATTAATCGATCTAACAAGGAATGACTGCTAATTTAGACTTGGCACGTTCTATTGGACTCATTACACCATCAGCAAGATTTTCAGCGTGATATAAGAAAGTTTTACTGTCGATTTCTTTTCATCATTTCTCATGTTACATTTTATCGATTACGAAAGTACCCTGATTTTATTAATCGATCTGGGAACACATTCGACTAGTATAATAATTACGAATCATGCGCTAATTTCTCCTTCCATCTCTTTATCTCTCTCTCTATTTCTCTATCTCTATTTCCTCTGTTCTCCTCCTCTCCTAAATCACAACGACGGATTTTTCTCTATTGATACATCTCTCGTATCTCGAGCTTCAATTCTCAACGCAATCTCAACTAGGACAGTCGCGAAACAAAGCAAAAATGGTGTGTACGCGATTCAAACCGACTGAAATTTTAACACAAATGAGCATAAGGCTAAGAAAAAATTAAATGTTTTCTTTCGGAATCGTCGCTTCTCCGAATAGCTGGTATCGTGTTTAATCTACGAATTAAATGTGAAATAAATCGCGACAAGCAGATCGAATTTAAAAGATCTACCGAAGAAAGATCTCTGATCGTCGATCTCTCGTTCGAACTGCAAACTCGTTGAATGAATGCCTGCGTGCGAGTGCGGGTAGAATGTGGGAGAATGCGAGGATGAATGTGAAAAAGAAAGAGAGAGAGAGAGAGTGTGTGAGGAAAAAAGAGCCACTGCCTTAGCGACAGCAGGATCCGTAATAGAACAAGGCCTTAGAAAGTAACAAACCAGAAACATACTTAGAGTTAAGTAAGTCTGTTGTTGTTAACAAAAAGAAAAAAAAAACAGAAGAAGAGGCGAGGTGCGGGAGGAGAAGAAGGCGAAGGCGGTAATGGTGTTATTGGAGATGGAGTAGGAGGGTGAGAAAAAACGATACTTAGTGGAGAACCAGGTGGACAAAGATGTTGACGTATTATAAAACGAATTAGCCGTTGTATCTATAAGCGCGTATAAACACACGTAAATATATATATAATATGTATTATATATATATTATACTCTTAACCCCTCTCGTGCCCATTTACTAAGTAGGCCTCTTAAAGCGTAGTCTAACGTAGTGTATTACATGCTTGTCGCAAAACCGGGTATAACAATGAGAAAACGAACAAGTGAGCGAGCGAGCGAGCGAGAGAGAGAGCGTGAGAGCGTGAGAGAGAGAGAGAGAGAGAGACTGCGCGCGAGAAGGAATGAGCACGAAAGAGAGAACGAGAGAGAGAAAAGAAAAATATAATGTGCGAACAAGAGAAGAGAGGAAGAAAATCTTGGAAAATTTCTGTCGAGTTCGAATTGAAAAAGTAGCGAAGAGCGTTCGGAGAAACGACGAACAAAGTTATAGTTATGTTTGGTCTTCCGCTAGCAGATTCCACGTTTTCTTTTTGATTCTTTCTTTCGTTCATCTTCCAGTAAGTCATAAATTATTCGAGGATACGCGCAATCGCTTCGATGATTCAAAGTCAATTAGATTATGTTGAAACGCATGAGAATTGTTACCCCTCTGTCATTCATTAAATAACGTCGCATACTTCACTTGTTATTATCAATTCTATTGTTTTTTTACTTTTTTTATTTACTGAGAAATTTATTTGTGGGATATAAAGTTTACTTCGGTAAAATGAAGTTTACTTCTGTGAAATAAAGTTTATTCCTGCGAGATAAAGTTTATTTCTACGAATTTCTGTGTGAATATGTGGACTTTATACCCCATTAATAAATTGTATCTTTTTCTCAGTGCAATATCTTCTTAGCATTGTTCCTATTAATTGCATAATTATTAGCAGCTTGCAAATTTAGGGGTATAAACACTTTCAACATACGCATATTTGCACATACCGATATTTGCACGGCGGAACTTTACTGAATGATCGAAACCATGAGAAACGGACTTCACGTCCTTTTCTTTTGGCGTGACACGTAAGAATGAGCGATTTGCGCTCGAGCCAAATACGAACGAAGCCTCGCCGGGTACGATCATGAATTTGCATTATGGCTTTGTGCTGCGAATTCGCGATCGTAGCCCGTGCTACGAGCTATCACGTGAGCGTAATCAGTAGCGTAGAACAGCCGATTGTACTGCTGTAACGAGAGAATGCGGTATATTCGATTACAAAACACAGTTGAGGTCCCATTTAATAGCGCGCGCGATTACTCACGCTCGAAACTCGCCCTGTCGTTCCGACCGTGGGTGGTTGACTCTAAAAACAGGTTGAATTTCACCCATCGCGCTCGTCCGCGCGACGCGGCGTAGAGTAAAGTGGCGTGGCACCGTTAAGAGCTGCCGTAACTTCCCGGAAAATTATGCAACGCGCAAAAACGCAAGCACGGTTCTCCATCGTTGCGCGAAACGCTTCATACGCTTTATCTTGTTACAGCCCGTATCTTGTTAACGCTTTTTTCGGCCTCCTCGGAGCGACTTATGCGGCCAATTTAGGAAATTCGCCGCACTGATTCGTCGCGTTCCACATCGCGAGCGCATTCCCCGCGCATCTTGATAGATCGCGCGAAGTGCTTGGAAGTTAATTGCTTTTCCTTTACGAAGGCTCTATGAAACGAGAACGACTTCTTGTTGGACCGTGGCTATTTGTTTTCATAAGACAAACGATCGGTCGCAAAAGTTGCGGGATAACCTGAGTCAAAATTTTAGCCCTATTTTCGACCTGAATTTTTCAACATCTGTATATTCTGCAGCAAGCGTTAAGTGGAATCTTGAGATCGGAAATAAAATCAAGATTTTGATTCGGAAATACACAGTCGAATTTCTGTGATTCTGCATTAAGGAGAAAATATCAATGCCTAGACACTAATGACACTTGTAGCTACACGGAAAAAACAATTCTATTGGTGCAACTGAATTTTCGATTGCCCAGAGATCAGACGAAAACTCGGCTGTAGGAACAGAAAAATTTCTTTATGAGGTTTCTGTACAATCAATTGTTCTCAGTTGCTTCAACCGAGTTCTAATATCGCTAAATGTTCAGACAAATATTTTGCGACAACAGAAATATTAGTTTTCAAAACAGAGATATCGCTTCTGATTACTTAATTTTCAGTTAGTTCCTATTCGTTTGCACCGAGATTTTTTGCGTGTAACTTTGGACTTTCTTATTACTTTAGTATTTAAAAACAAATATTTAAACTTTTACAACATAGTAGATCACATGTCTGTCTATTTTACGCTGAATTTAAATATTCGTACTTAAAGACCAAAACAATAAGAATGTTCAGAGTTAGATATCAGTGTCATCAGAATCCAAGCATCGATACTTTTATCTTTAACGAGAGAGAAAAAAAACAACACGTTTGCAACTGCCAGTGCTCTCCTTCACGGTCGCGTAATCGCGAGCTGGCGAGAAAATCCGCGAGACACGCGATCCGCATTTAACGTAGAATTAAGTCGACTCTCCGGGAGAAAACACTCCGGGACCCGCGGCGGATAATCCGCGATCGTTTAATCCCGAATTAAATCGGACTCGGCACGAATTCCCGTCGTAACGATTACGCGGCTAATTACTTGCGTTACCAGCCACGTCTCGGCTGTGTGACGACGAATTAGCCGGTCGCTCGAGATCACCGCGGATCTCGTAATTAATGCGAGAAGACATAGAAACAGCACGAAGTGCCGGACTCATACGTCCGGAGGTGGAGAAACGGCCCTCGCGAGATCGCGCGACGATGACGCTCATTTGCACCGTCGCCGCTGACGCAGGTGATCGCTAATTAATCGCGTTACAAGCCCGATCGTGTTATCCGCGAGCATCACAGACGCGGACGCGTGTTGCGGTCGCGTACACGCACGTGTAAAGCACGCGCTGCGCTCACGTGCGCGTGTGACGGTCTCTTCCTCGACAGAGAAACAGCTAAACGCTTCACCTGTCCGATAAAACACAGCAAGATCGCGTCGCGACTCTGACCAGGTGAAATGTGATCGTCAGTTGAGGAAGAACAAATATTTTTCTATTTTTTTCTTTCTTTCTTTCTTTGAGACAATTGTCGCGAATGTTCGAATCTTTCCTCCAAATATTCGCTCGTGAGTATTCACGTTTGCAAGGAAATAAAAACATTATCTTTTTATTCTGGAGTATTCTATCAAATTATCGTCAGATGAAGAGAAACGAGTCAGGCAAATTTTTCAATTTTTTTCTTCTTTTTTTGAGACGATTGTCGCGAATATTCGATTCCTTTCCTCCAAATATTCGCACGCTGATATCGACGTTATCGCGAAATTTAAAAAATAATTCTCTCTTTAATCCCGAATATCCTGTTAAAACATCGTCAAGTGGGGTAAAATGAATGCGTGATAATTTTTTCTGCGTTTTTGAAACCGTTATCGCGAGAATTCCAGTTCTGTTCTCGAGATATCTGCACACGGATATCGACGCGTTCCCGAGAAATTAAATAAAAAATTCTCTCTTTATCCCCGGATATCCAGTTTGAGTCGGAAAAACGAGGCGCACTTTAGTTCCCTGTGTAATCCACACGTAATACTGTAGCGCAAAGCGCCTCGGTCACCTGATTAGTCGTTTGAAAAAGTACACCCTCAACGCGATAATGCCGGGATCCATTTGGATAATTTAACGGTGTCCCGATAACATCAGGGAGACAGGTTAAAGGAGATCGCTATTTTTTCAAGTTGAAACGGACAGATGATATTCATGAATTCTACCGCAGGGGACGCGCGAAGGAAAGCCGATAAAATATTTCAAAAACCGACGGGAATGATAATAAACTCACCGATACACGTGCTCTGCGCCGCTAGTCTGCTGCATATGTAAATACTCTGTTACGGACAAATACGCGACGTATAAAAATACCAAAGCAATGAGTAAAAAAAAATATCAAAACAACGAGCTACGTCATCTCCCGTCAATCGCCAGTTGTCGTCAAATCATTGAATAGTGATATCCAAAAAAATATAATTTTATTTTTAAGAAAAAATGCCCTCTTGAGACCATATATAAGATTTCCATTACAGAAAAGATTATACTTTTTTGGATGTGGCAATAATTAATATTCTCGAAGCATTCGACAAATCACATCTTAAGTTTACCGACTTCGCCTTTCTTAAGCTTTTTTTCAAAGGGTTATTATATTTGTAAAGTTCCTTTCCCAATTTTGCAGAGTTTAATCTCTATTGTTGCACAGCAACATTTTTGTGCATATACACACACACACACACATACGTATAGCTGATATCTTAATCATTGAAATCTTTTCCTTTTCATTGCTCTTTTGCGTCTCCAAATCCCACCAATAAAAATAATAATAAACACTATAATTTAGCACGGTCGAGATATCGAGATTCCATTGATCCCTCAAGTTTGAGGAGATTTACAGGATTAATGTTGAAACTTGGATTATCTCTCTATTAACGTCTCATCGACTAGCAAACATATTGGAAAAGAGGCAATAAGAAGACTTACACGCGGTAATCAAAATGAGATAAAAAAGAAGGACATGGTATAAGGATCGTCCTAAGAGCAGTAAAGCGGGAAGATCCGCTTCAGAGCTGGTCGAGCTCGCTCGAGAGTCAGAACCTTACCGAGAGAGGCTGGCATTTGTTACTCGGACGTCGGAAGATGATTCCTCAACGAGCACAATTGTTGGTCAATTGTCGACAATGTGCCAAGATAGAGAGAGAGAGAGAGAGAGGAAAATGAAAAGAGAGAGAGAGTTCATCTCGAGAGGTGGCGGCGGTGCGATTTTCCTCGTAAGCGGATCGTATCTGTTTAATTTATCCGATGAGCTATATTAAAGCTCGTAATAATGCAATAAGCGGCCGACTCCGTGCAAAAGCATGACTTGCGTGGAAACGAAGATGTTGAATGTTCAGCGCTCTCGTCCAAATAAACAGCGCAACGAGAGATAGAAATGAATCGAAAGAAAGATAAAAACAGAAATAGAGAGAGAGAGAGAGAAAAAGAAAAAGAGAGAGAGAGAGAGAGAGAGAAAGAGAGAGAGAGAGTGAGACTGGGAGAATTGAGGAAGGAAAGGAGGAAGTTACGTTCATATTAAAGTATTAAAGCTTCACCCTCTCTCATACCTCCCGCGTCCTCTATATCCGCCCTTCGGATTAATCCGCCTCGAAGCAGGATCAGAACTTGCTATGGTTTGCGAAATCGATAATATCGGCCACGTTGCGCTTTCGCAGCTCGATTCCCCGCGAAACGCAATATGCTTACATAATTGATACGCGCTTCGACGACTCGGATAAGGCGCGAGTGGATGTCGACTGATCGCGAGTTTGCTTGCGGCACATGTCAATATGAAGATTCCGATAAACGATAATACGATGATACTGTTACGTTCGGCTTTTCGCCGCGGCGATTTTAATCAGATAAGTCAGTCACCTAATTTTTCGCGTATGTTTCCCTTCGCGGCGTCCCTTCTGCGAAAATATGCAGCGTGAAAGAGATATAATTTTCCAATTATTACTTTTAAATGGCTATTTGAGTGGCTATTGATCACACTATACGGTGGATCGTGATTATCCTTTTCTCGCGATTTTGATCGGACAAGTCAGTCGTCTAAGTTTCCACGTGTGTCTTCCTTTACGTCGTCTTCTCGCGACGAATATATGCAGTGGATATTATATTTTAAATTATGATTTTTCTTGCGTACATTTCCACGCGTCGCTTATCATTTGGAAAACGTTCTCCTTATCTCGCGCCTAGCGTCGCGTCTTTCCGCTTTTTATTCGCGCATTCGAGCTCTCTCGCTCGTTTCCGTTTCGGTGCTCTTCCCGGCAGATGAAAACCCCGACGCTTCGTGAGGCGTCGAGAATTGCTATCGCGGTCACTTTAAGAGGGTGGGCAGAGGTATGCGGAGGTGGTTTTGAGGAGGCTGTAGGCACCGGGGATGCGAGAATAGCAAAGGGTGGTTGTACGCGAGGGTGAGACGACACGCGGCCGGAAGCGTCTCTTTTTCCCCCGTCGTCTTTTTTACGTCGGGGTTTACCGTGTCGCTTCCTCATCCTAGCAACCTTGGACCGCTCTATCTCGTTTGATCTCGTCGTCAGAAGCTCCCGAATCTTATATCCTTATATACCTATCGCTAAGGGTGAAACGGCGATAAGAATTGATTCGCGACGGATCGGTCGCGCCGCACAATCGAGCAGTTCTTAAACAATTGAATGGAATAAAAAGGAGAATATTTTTTGAGACTATAGCGCTCTCACAAAATTGTATTCCGCGAGTAATCCATTTCCCGCGGTTTGATCTTTGACAACTGATTCCCGCGCATGAAATGCGAATAACACACAGAAGAGAAAAAATGTGGTTCTGTGTCAACGTGATTTGTTTTTAATAAACGGACTAACGCGTTTCAGACGAAGGATGCATAATTTCTGTGCTTCTTATGACCCAGATTTAAGTGTAAGAAATGAAAGAATTCTTTCCTTCGACCAAAATGCGTTGGCTCGTTTATTATAACCGAAATTTTTTCTCAGCAAGGTAAAAATACCAATTCCCGAACGTTCCTATTGCTTTGCTTTTTAAACACGAATATTTAAACTTTCAACATAGAATATATATATACGTTCAATATATATTTTTTTATGTTGAAAGCTTAAATATTTGTTTTTAAAACACAGAACACATAATAAGAACGTCCAGAATTGGATGTTCGAGTATTGATATTTCTACCTCACATTTAACATCATAGCTTTATAATTTTCTGCAAGAGCGATTAATATGAATGTTTATCAAACTTACGCATTTCTCAATTAATTCTTTCTAGGATTCTAATTTCCCTATCAGAAATATCCGTCTTATTGGGTAGCGCTCTAACTGAACGAAGGGAAAATTATACTCATAAGAGACGTAAAATCGCGCGCGGATGAACTCTCGGGGAAAGAAGTCGTGTGAGATTGTCCTCAAGAAGAGGAAGAAGAAGAGAGAATCCTTGAAGAAAGGAACCTGTCGGGACCTTGGTCGGACCAGGTTACCGAGAGGGAGGAGGAGGGAAGCGGAATAATCTCGCGTTTCCGGACTGGAGTTCGGGGAATTTTGAATCGATCAATGGGGGCGAGATTTGTGGTCGTGGAAATGGCGCGCGGGAGGGTGGAGAAATTCCAAGGTTCGATCTCGGCCATCCTTCTCCGCGTCACTTCTCTCGATTGGTTCATTTGTCGGGGAAGGGGGAAGGGGGAACTTGGGCGCGCGACTTCGACCTGTCGAAGTACGTCGGCCTAGAAACGAAGAGAATAAAAAAGAAGGAAAAGAAAGGACGATATTGAGAAAAAAAAAGAGGAAGCGAAGGAGAAAAAACGATTTCTCGTCCGCTCGGCTCACGACTGTTGAGGCATCGGAGGACAAGAGAGAAATTCGCGTGCCGCGAATATTTTACCCGCGAGCGTCGCGAATTTACGTTCGATCTCGGGCTTCCGGGAGTCCGCCGCCGCCGACGCCACCGTCGAAATTTACGATCAATCTTCTCCACCCTTTCGGAAGGAACTGTCAATCGCGACCGGTAAAAAATCTTCCGGAGAGGATCAGCATCGCGAGCGCATTAAAAGTCTATTTATCTGGCTCACGCGATCCTACGACAGCGGGCCAAATTAAAAGATTCTCGTCTTCCGTTACGGCCGTGTTTCCCGCCGTGAAAAATGAGATTTTAATTTCTGTCGCCCTCGGCTCGCGGGGGCGCAGACATGATCGGAAGTCGCGGGCGGCGAGAATGCCGCGAAAATTCGCCAACAATTTCGGGAATGAGAGAATCGCGCCCACTTGTTCCCCTTACTTCTCTTCGAAGATCACCCTTCCCGGTGTTAACCTTCCTTTCATGTCGTGTACGCGTTTCTGTAGCCACTTTTAAACGCGATCCGCTGATTACGCAAAGGGAATGAGAGAGAGAAAGAAAGAGAGGCAGAGAAAGAGAGAGAAAAGGGCAGGGATTCGGTGGGGTTCCCGAATTGGATGGGATTCGCGGGAAAATTAAAACTCCCAACGAGTCGCAGTCGATCTACGTGACAAGTAACTATCGAATACGCGAGCTCCCTGTATTCTTTTGTTCTGCCACTGTCTCTCTTCCTCTTCCTATCTCTCTTATTTACGAATCAGTTCCCAAAGCTAAATTCTAATTCCTTAGTTACGCGGGAATTCTCACCGTGAAATATAAAACACCAGAGATCCGAGAGTGATCAGATGCAAAATGTCAAGCATGATTAATAAGAAATCGATGAGACAAGGGGTGGAGGAGGTCGCGCGATTTTCGTATGGTTTACATTGTGTACATACCGTACACGAAAAATCGGACCTTGCAAAGAAGAAAGAGGGACAAGGGAGGGTGCTTTGATCGAGTTGCTTTGGGAAAATATTGACAGAGGTGTAAAAAAAGAGAGACAAGACACTTCGTACATCGTTTGGCAAGATCCTGCTCACAGCCCTTGGAAAAGTTCAAATTCGCTCCCTTGACATGCTCCCTTCGTGTCCCTGCTGTTTAACCCGCAGTATGTATATATACACATTTACTATACAGAGCTATGTCACCTGAAGTTGGATTCTAAAATATCTCTGTTGTTTCTCGTATTAGAGGAGAATGTGCAAGGAATAAATTGTGGGGCTGGAAGAGACAAATGTCGTGGTCAGAGTCAATTTTCCCAAACCACACAACTTGTTCCTTACACATTCTCCTCTAGTATAAAAGACTACGGATATCGCTCTGTATATTCACACACATACAGACATACATACAAAGATTAATCGATGCCTCATTTTTGACGGTACCAAAAAGAAGAGAGAAAGGAAGAATTGAAGAAGCACGCACGAATATTTCGATCGGCGACATATTTAACGATAACGGGAGCTTGCGCTTTAAAACTAAACGACAATTAATCAGACATAATCACGTAATTAACGTTAACGTGAGTAAAGGACGAAGAATAACGAGGGGAATGATTAATTGGCGATCATTTCTGCGTTAAATTGAAAACGTCAGAAAAGCTCGGATGTTCCCTCGCGACGATTGCAAAGGGAGTTTTTCGATAAAAAAAAAAAACAGTACGAAAAATTACGCTTTGTCTCGCGGGCGTGAGCATGTCGCGGCTCTAATTGCATTTTCATTCGGATTATCGTCGGTTACCATCAACGGCGTGGAACTTTTTAATTAAGTGACGAGTAATCCAATTACCTCCGTTCGCGAGCATGCACGTACATCGCGACGCGTCCTGATCGGACATCCTGATAGCTTAAACATCCTGATCGCGATAAACATTGTAGTCTTCCTTCCAGCTACCCCGCGGAAAGTAGGCCACCGCGGCTCGCGACACAGCCGCCCAACAAGAAACGTGTCGAGCTCGCGAGAAACGCGGCAATTTTCCGCCGCGTAACGATAAGGTCGCCGCGGAAACGGGCCTCGTGGCACTTCGCCACGGCCGTTGAATCTCGCCGGAAGTCACGTCGCCGGCGGGTAAATGAGCCGTACACGCGGTGCCGGCGGCTGCAGGACAAGGGGATTCACACGACGGAGACGCGAGAGACCGGTGCGCCTCCTTCGGCTCATAACGAGGCAATTCGCGCGGCTCTTTCCGCGCTATCGAACGACGTGTGGATTACCGTCGCGTACACGACCGGATTTTCCTTCAATTTCACAACGTTCACCGTGCAGAACCTCGACACCGGCGCGAGGCAAAACTGCGCTAGGAGAGTACATCGACCGTTCCGAAATTCGAGCGCCGTGAGTCTGATTTGTTGGAATTAACCTGGCCGGACGCGCTCGCCGTCAAACGACTCCCCATAGTCGCTACGGATTTGCGGGATAGCGCGACGTTATTGCAAAGCGCGAACACGATATCGCGCCGTGGACATCGTCGGTTTTAAGGGTGTGTCTTGCCCGTATCTTAAAATAATGAAAGAATTTTGAAAAAATTGGAATTCAATCTGTATTGCGTCTAAAAGTGATCGCAAACGATTTGCCTTTGAATCGGAGTCTGCATCAAGAGTTACTCCACTTTCAGGTATAAGTCCAGCAAATATGATAACGTGAAATGACATCTGATGACGCATTAATACGTCTCTGATGTCCATAATGCGTCATGAATACGTCACTTGACGTCATCCTGTCACTTGGGAATATTTTAAACCGTCCTGTTATGGAAATATATATAAATATATGTTGTCTTAAGTAAAAGGAAAAATAATTAACTGATATAATCACAATCTCAATTTTTTCTATACATGTACTTTAAATGTTCAAAATGATATATGCGAAGTTTCATTGTGATTCAAAGATCAAAATTTAAAAGTAAAAAATAATATAAAATAAAATAAATATAATATAAATAAATGATGTTTTATATAGAAAATAAAAATATTAGTTTATTTCAGTTGTGTGCGATTTGCAAGGACTATATACGGGTAATGCATCCTTAAGAACGACTCACGAATCAAAAGCCGAAGAAAAAGCGACAAAAGAGGAAAACCGTGTTACCCGGAAAAATAAATAACAACCTAATAGAACAAAGAATGAAAGACTCGCCAGCTCAACAAGCAAGTACTGAAACGATTTTGTTAATGGACTAACATTTTTGGGACTGTGTAATTGATTATACTGTCCCTTCGTTAGTAATTATGTGTTTCCGTACGTTGTTTCTTCAAGAGTTGCAAACGTTGTCATGGAAAATCGACGAAAATGTTCATCCTGCACTCTGAGACCCGTATTAATGGGTCCTTATTCTGAATACCCTTCTATCGATTAGAGTGTCTCTAAACGTGACTTTCAGTCTCTCTCTCTTATAGTCTTCTGATTGGCTGATCATATATGTATGTATAAAAGCCAACCAGAAGGCTTATAAGTCATACTTAAAGGTACTTTTATCGACAAAAAGGAAGTCAGAACAAGAACCGTAATCGTTACTTGAAATTTGTGTCAGGTGAAATACTCAAATTTGAATTCGGATGAGTTTTTTTCAGCTAAATCGCGACTGAAAATTTAATGTCGCATGTATATATATTACCCAAACAAAAAAAAACTGAAACCTAACTTTACATTCACGTGCAACGAATTTCAAGTGACGATTATTAACACAGATTTGAAACTTCGGTCGTCGTAGGATATCTCGATCGCGAATGCCTGCCTCTCAAAGCGATCGAACGGCCAAACGCTGCGTTTCGCGCATAACTCTTAAAAAACGACGCGAGTAACGAGAAATAACGAAGAATCTAAAGTGACAAGACGTATTCGCGAAATAATGAAACGTCGATCAGCGGCGCGCGGCCGCGTTAAATTATTACGGCGTTTCCGTGGTCCCGTTTCGGAGATACTTCCTTCACGCTGAAGGAACGTCTTTCATTTCCGACAGCGCACTCCGACGAATAATTAGAGTCAACTTTCGCCGTCTCCTCCTTTGTAACAAATAGAATTACGATCGACGTATTCGTGGCGAGCCTGGGAGAATTCAGAGGGAAAAAGAGGCGAAACGCGCTGGTGAAGGGCCTCTCGCATTCTGCGTTCTTCTTCTCCTTCTCCGCGCAAGCGGATCATGCCGCGAACAAGGCTCGCGATCGGATCTGCAAGGTTCTCTTATTGTACGAATTGTCTCTCGCGAGGCGCCACATACACACATGCACATATACGCACACATACATACGTACATACACGTGTATGCCGGCGACACGTGCCGGTGGTGAACAGGTAGTTTGAAAGCGAGTAGAAAATGCGAGTGTGCGAGAGCATCTCCGTTCGTAAGTTGAGGATGAAGAATTTGTAGTGAGTCGTACGTCGTCGTCGTCGTCGACGTCGTATTTTTACGTGCGTCCTGATCGCGTAAAGTATTGTTAGGAGCCGGCGATCGTCGACAATCGGACGTCCGCGCGGAATTCCGCAGATTTTCCCACTTGAACCCTCGCTCTGGATACGCGCCCGAGAAAAATAATAAAGCTCGGAATCGCCCGCGTAATTGAACACACGAGTACCAGTCCGTGGGTTCACTTACGCGGCGGAACCCTAGTCGAAAATTTGTTTCTGCATCAATCTTGCAAATTCCCGGGGCGAATTTTAGCCCTACTTCTGACCTGAACTTTTTAACATCTGTATATTCTGAGCAATGTGTGTGCGTGCATGTATGTGTGTGTGTTTGTGTGTGTGTGTCTGATACACAAGGAACTGAAGTCCTACTTAGCGCCTCTAATTGGCAGAAAGCGCACAAAATGCCACTTGTAGGTTCTAAAGAGGGCCTCCTCGACGAGGTCGAGTTAGTAGGTTAAATAGAATCAAAAGATGATATAGGCTTCAGAGTGTCAAAGTAGGCGTTAAATGGAATATTGAGGTCGAAAGTACGATCAAGATTTCGACTCGGGTTCCATCGAACTTGGAAGACCAATATTAGGATACTGAGATATAAAACTACACTGGCTGTTGTTCCACTTTGATGCTACAAGTGGTTATAGCCATTTTCTGCATGTTGAAGAGTTTAAAGAAAGACTTATTCAAGAATAACTATTATCTCTGTACTTAATTAATTATTATTCTTGACTTCAAATAAGCAACGCACGAATCATATTAATCTCCTCAACTACAGATAAAACATGTAAAGTGAACGAATACGAAATAATTAATATACGTAAATATAGTGGGATTAATAGATAAATGAGATATAAATTTGATTTATGGTTTGTGGTTAAGAGTTTCTTTCGTTGACGTTGGAAGTTTCTGTATGACTTGGAAGCTCCAACAAGACTTAAATTTGTACTTGGTCCAAAACAATGATAAAGAGAAGTGAAAAAAGATGTTGGCACGTGCCAACGGTATGGTACTTGCGATCCAAGAAACATTATCAAACGCATAAATCAGCACTTGCGAGATGTACATTTGATTCTAATGCCGGTATTTGTAGTTACAAATTACTCACGATCAATAACAGATCTGTATTAATAAACTGTTAATCAATTATCTGACTCGATGCTCTTTGCTATATAAAATAAGTACATGTATGCAGACGAATAATCAGTGATTTACATAATTATCTATTAAATAATATGATAAACTACAAATGCCGGCTTAAATTTCAATTTGGATATTTCTCGCTTACATAATGAACGACTTCACATACCTGGAAATATATAATGCAAACGTTGTTAATGTCTCAGCACTCTGCGTCCTGCCTCTTGGCTTCCCGACGCAGCATCCTGGCTTCCGATTGCCCCGCCGGATATTCGCTTGTGATACACTCGTAATCGACGCTCGTGACACACATTGTACACATGATTCGACCAGAGATTAGACTAGATTAGGGTTAGGCTGAGATGCGACGAGAGAAATACTTTAATCAGACGACAGGAATTTTGTAACCAATACACGATTGTAACCAACACGCGTCGCGATGTGTGTTCACCGACTGCTCGTAACGTAATGCATCAGTCACGGTATAACACGGAATAACACGGAATAACACGGCGACGAGCGACGGACGCTCGACAGCTTTGACCACCGCGAAGGACGGCGAGATGTTTTGAAAGCGTCGATCGCTATCTCTCTCCTGGCCGCTGACGCGCGTCGTATGTTATCTGTTGACGATTTACGCGCGCGACCTTTCCTTGCTTGCTCGAACGTATTTTTTCACGAACGGGGCTTACCTTCGATCTCGAACTCCGCAGAACGATGCGAGGCACGCGTACCGGTATGTTGAAATGGCGGACGAATTCGAATATTGCGCACATAGAAGCATGTCGCGCCCCACCACCGCGCGGACACTTCTCGAACTACAGTCTGCGGTGCGTATCGCACCGCACCTACACTATCTGCACTTTATTGCAAACGGCGTCTTTCGGGGACTTCTTCCCCCCTCCCATCGAATTGTAAATTTACATTTACTTAATTTAAAAGAGCATAGAGCGCATATCTGCGTAATATACAACTGTTAACCCCATTTTCAATGCAATACCGTGGGCAACGATACATTGTATACTTCCTGTTGTATGGAATTATATATTTGACTCTTTTAATTTGATTTCATATATTTCGTTATTAATTAACGGGAAAATTTTTCCTTTTAGATATATAACGCGGAAATTATTATACTTTGATCGCAATTACTAGTTGGACGTTAACAAAAGTCGTGAAAAAAAATAAACAGATTTAAATTTTTATTTATTACAACAGAAGATATTTTTATTATATTATTTAATAAATATTTTGAGAGAGAGATAATATCGAGTTTTAAAAGATTCGAAAATAAGTCTTTCTTTACGTCTGAACATCGAGAAAACAATGTCAAATACGCAATTATAAGGAATCAATATAGGACAACAGTCTACATGAGCTTAAATCTCGATTCACAATCTCGATTGTGAATTTCAATTTGCAGTCTCAATCCTCGAATCTCGATTATTGAATTTCAATTCTGAGCTTCAAAAGTTCGTCGGAATGCACGGAGTCAATGAAGAGTCGAAACTACGGTCGGGGAAATTAGAGCGTTAGTGACGGGGGGAGAGGGGGCAGAGGAAAGTAGCACGCGGTAGTTGGCGGTAAAACTCTGTGGAAATTAATAGTCGATTAGCCGGTAGTCACACTATCACTAATTGCCAGTACCGAGTGAAAGAGAGCAAGAGAGAGCGCGAGGAAGGACGAGCGATTGTGTGTGTGTGTGTGTGTGTGTGCTGTGTGTGTGTGTGAAGAAGAGCGAGCCAGATTCTACGGCCGCGAAAGGAAGAACGGCGAGCGCGCCGATCCGGGCGAGGGTTGCACAGGCAGGGGATGTACAAACGCAAATACGTAACAATCTCGGTCACTTCGAATCGAGTCGATTCACCTGGAGAGCGACGAGCTTCCTCTAACTACTCTTGCGGAATTCCCGCGCGGCCGCGCCGCGCTCCGTCACGTAGTTTGTTGTAATAACGAGGAACTAATTAGCGAATGCAGATGTGCGTACGTTTGTCCAGTACAGTGTTAAAAGATAAAACGAGAAGATAAGGGGAGAATACGAAATACGCGGAGGTATAGAGAAAAGGTATCTCGCGCATATACCTAGAAAGCTCCCTCGAATTTATCAAGTGAATTTCGACGCCGACCGCCATCGATCCTTGAGCTATCAAATTCGTGGACCCCCCGGATTCCGGGGTGATCCCCGCTGTGGCGGCCGAACCCTCGGAGCCGCGGCCCCTCGCGAATACCCTAAACGAGCTTAGGTCCTCGCGTTCTCGAATCTCCTCGTGACTCGCCCGAATGACGAGATTCCCGAATGCCCGGACCTGCATCTCCGGATTTCCTCGGGGCCTCGGATCCCGCGGCCTCCGGAGTCCCCCCGCACACCACACGCGGACCCCGTGGCCGTCCCCCGAATCCCACGGGTTCGGAAACCGCGCGGTGATTCGCGTGGTCGGGTTGCCGAGGCGTGCTTTGCAAGCGCAGAGCTCGCGACTTCCGGTGTGCGTTTGCGACTACCCTGGTGGTCTCGATTTCCAGACACGATCTCGATCACAAAGCACCGACGGTTCGGCCCGCGCGAATTTGCAAGCACAAGACGCGGTTTTTCGCGCACGCCGCTCGCAACCGACGCGTTCGGGAATCGCGAAACGTATTCCCGGGGGGTCGTGCGCGATCCCTCCCTCGAGAATAAAAGAAAGAGAGAGACAGGAAGACAGAGAAAGATAGAGAGAGGGAGAGAGAGAAAGAGAGAGGGGCGAGTGTCCCGAAGTTCGTGGTGTATTGTACGCGCTGGTATTTTTTCGGTGTTCCGCGACGATAGAGTGTAAAATTAGAGGCGAATAAATAAAAATGAAAAAAAACACAGATCGCGGCGCCGCAGTCGGCGCCGTTATACATACATATTTACATAAGCAAGAGAAGAAGAAAAAAAAAACGGCGTCGTAATGTGTATAGATAAAATAATTTTGGGATGCGCGCGACGCGATTATGCCGTGACAGACGATGATGTTATTACCGCATGACGAATAATACCAAGATTAATTATTATTAACGATTACAATTAAATATTGTCCTGATTATTATTAGAGACGTATGGAGATTTATTACTGCGACCACGAAAGCTCGCAAGGAAAAAATTGTGAAACTTTGATCTTTTATCGCAAGGGAGACACGAAACCAAATATATAAGCGTTTGTAAGTCACACATGAAACACAAACAAAAATAAGTTAACGAGAGAAAGAGCGAGCGAATGAGAGGGAGAAAGAGAAAGAGAGAGAGAAGGGAAGGGAGAATGAGAGTGAGAGAAAGTGTGCGAGAGAATGACAGCGAGAGAATGCACGAGAGAACGATGAACAAGAGAAAGTTGGTGCAAACTAACGAACGAATGAACGAACGAGCGAGCGAGCGAGCGACCGACCGAACGAACGAACGAACGAACGAACGAACGAACGAACGAACGAATGAATGAGCGAACAAGCGAACGAGCAAAGGAGCGAGCGAGCGTGAAATAAAGAGAGCAACCAACATGTGAGAAACATTAGTTCCGTTTTTGAGTGTTGAGAATGTTCATTTGTAATTGTTTAAATCTAATGAGAAATGTACTGTAAAACTATAAGTACTATAGGCACTAAAAATATATCATTTGTTGACATGAAAAAATAAAAAAACACCAAGTGGTATGTACTCTGTCCGTCGTTGTGCGAATGCACGCGTGACGCAACGTACGCAAAATAGAAGCGTTCGCGTGTCGCGAATCTTGTCCCGTGCGGATAACGACGCAGCTGCGAATTAAAACGCAAAATGACGTCGCGCTGCCGCGCCCGTCGAACGAAGTTGCAAAGTTATCGTTTAGAGCGGATGAAGTCCACGCGCGTAATTGACGCGTTATCGCCTGCCTGAAATCCATTTGAATGATAACCAGGCCGCTTCGAAATTTTCGTTCTATATCAACCCTGCAATCCCGTTAAACTGAAAGAATCAATGAAGAATTTCCAGATTCAACACTATTCGGATTATTGTCCTATCTTGGCACTATAAACCCGATGACTTGCTGTCGTTTTTCTCACGAGTTACACGGAAGGACTTACTTAAAAATTATGCAACATTTCACGTTCACATCTCATCATGACGGAATTTGCAGAATTAATGTATATGCGAAATTTCAATTCGGGAATCCGCGACTTTAAATACAGAGTATACTGAGAGAAAAAGTATCAGGAAAATAAAAAAATATTTATTTGATGGATACTAATAATATATTTACACTTAAATCTAAATTTTCTCTTATTTAAATAAAATAAACGATTGCTCTCGTGAAAAGTGAAGATTTAAAAAAAATATGGGTTTTCTTATTTGAAAAATATTTCATACTGATATAAGTATAAACATATTATTGGTACCATTTAATATTACCTAATACCATAAGTATTAATAAGTATTTTTTATTTCTTAGATATTTTTCTCTCGTGGTCGCGTCGGGTCGCGACGATCTTGCGTTCTGCGTTTTACGTCAACATCGTTTCTTCCTGTTTCTCCCCATTTTTTTACGTCTTTTACAAAAGTCGTCTGATTATCGAGCCGTTGCATCGGGAATACCATGCACTTAGGAGGAAACGACGCCTATGAGAGTCGTGAAATCGAACGTCGCGAAGAAGGTAAGTGACATTTCAATGACATTTGCGTGGAAAATGTCCTTATAACACGCGTATACTCTCTATTTACAACCCTAATTCACGTTCATAATTTAGATGCATAAAAAGAAGTTAGTATACTAGTCAGTATGGTCGCTGATCCGGTCGCGAGTTCGCGAGCGGAGTTATCGGAGCGTTGTATGCATGTACACGGAGATTAACAACGTACAAGGCGCAAATAACTGTAATCTACTATCATCGTGAATAATACTCACGTACGAGCAACGTGTTTCCCGTGTCGAGAGAGTTTCCACGTGCCGCAGTATTAACATTGAAAATGTCCCTCGCTGATTTGCTTTCAATATCTTGCAGAACAGCTAAAAATAAAAAACATGCATTTTTTATATTAACTGATATTCTTAAAATGCAATTTCAAGAAAAAATTATATTTACATATAAATAAATAAATGAAATTAATTTTGTATCCACAATGTGGAGGCAGGTAGTTAAACATTTTTCATTCAAGTAATATAAGTAGTACAAGTCAATGACAAATTTAATATCAGAGGAACGTTCGAATTTCATGAAGTTTTCTTTCATATAATGCAATTTACATGGATATGAACCGAGAAGAGATTAGGAGACTCAAAAGTATATTTGAATGATAGAAAAATGTTTATTGAATATATAATAGTCAGATATTACAGAGTAGCAATAAAAATGTCAATGATGACAATGTCGATAACGATGATGAATAATGAGAAGAGATAATAAACTATTATATAATAAAAAAGTATGCAATAAACTATATTTTATATGTATATACAATATATATACTTCACAATTTCAGAGATGTCCTCTTATGATTAAGTATAGGGGACTACCTTCGAGACGCTGTTTGAATTCCTAACCGCGTAGAGAAGCACTTATGAAAAAAGACACGTGTTTCCTATTTTTAGCTGCTCTATAATATATTCAAAGCCCATTAAACTTGTTGAGAAATACTTCCGAATATTTCTTTGTATAAGACATTGATTACGTTCTATGAATGTTAAGAAAATAGCATGACATCTCATCGTTCTCTGCTTTTCTTTTTTTTACAATTAACACTCGTCGCTTACAGTGTACTTAAAAAGAGATATCGTAAAGACTAATATATTCAGTTAATATATTTCAATATGAATATATATATATATATATATATATATATATATATATATATATATATATATATATATATACACAGAATTAAAATTTAAATCTACCGAACGTAGGATATATACTTATCGAAGGATCAAAATCAGTTAGACGGAATCGCAGGATGAAATAAAATCAAAGTGCAGAGATGATAGCGCGCATAATAATTATTGTTCAGAGAAGCACCTGGCTGTATTGTACTGCGCGTAATCGACGGATTTTTCTGTGGTCAATCAGAAGTTAATTCGACTGGAATCCACGCGCTTCGTTAAACAGAGTTGTTCTCCAGAGTGCTGATTCCAATGCGCGCGCTCGCTTATTGTTCGCAGAGAGATACTCTCATCGCGCAATTGGGGACGCGAGCGTGCACGTACCCACATCGGCGCATATGCATCGTCGAATAAATAATTGCAAATACGGGATCCGAGCGCGATTGGAAAAGTTCCATTCAAATTCGATTGTTCCCGGCAATATTCACAAAAGATTCGTCCACGTTATCACAACACGCTGGCGGACCCACTGAATAGCTACAACGGCTGTCGTTATGGCTGCTGTTGCTGTTGTTGCTGCTGTTGTTGCTGCTGCGATGTGGGGTTGCTGATGGTCTCCATCTTCTGCTCGTTCTCCTGACTTGGCGAATCCTGCTTCGTCTTTTCTTCGTTAGTGTCCTTCGTCGAGGGCGCCAGCAAAGCGTTCAACAAGCCTAACAGACGAAATTATTGTTAGACAATTCTCAGAAGCGATAAAAATGTTATCTTCAGGAATTAATAAATATTCGAGAATGAATTGACAATAAACATATTAATTGTTTGGTTAGTTGTTAATTAAAATCAGCTGAAATTTACTCACCGACAGTTTCTCCTTTGAACGAAGCTCCTAAGCAAAAGAAAGTCTCGATTAGATCGTTATCGTAGATAACACGTCCTTTCGAACAGTGCAATCTTGCTAAGCGTTATGTTTTTCATCTTCTTTGCTCTTCAAAGTCTTCTTTTTTCACACGAATAATTTAGTTTCACAAAAAGCAAAAGCAACTAACAAAAAATATATTCCAATCATGTGTCGTGTTTAAATCCTCAAATCTTTCGAATCTCTAATTTTCAATAAATTTCTCATTCGCAGCTCTATTCGCGAATAAATCCTACTAGCGCGATTTCCTCGTCACGTTGACAAACCGAAACAGTTCTTTCGCGCAGCACAAAAGAAAATATCGCAGCGTCGAAGAGTTTACTTCCAGATTGTTTCGGGTATTTGTGAAAAATAGAGACAACGTGTACGCGAAACAACGGCGAGCGTTATCGCCGTCTTTTTCTCTCGAACGTGAATCCGAGACGTGCTGGAAATAAAGACTCCTCCACAGCGAGAGAAGATCAACTTACACTCACCGTTACCGCGGTACTTATTCAACTGCTGGTAAACCTGCTTCATCCGCTCGATATTGATACGCGAGCTTTTGCTGTGGTTCACCATCGGTAGCGAGTACTCCTTGCCGATGATGCACTTGGCCGCATGCTGTATACTGAGCGGCGCGTTCCACGGCTCATGAATGTATCTAGTCGGGAAGTTCTTCAGCACCGGCAAGTAACGCCTGATGGACAATGCAACAGAATTGGATTAGAATTGGGATTTATGAATTTCCACGTACATGCATCATTTATAATACAGTAAACCCGATTAAAAAACAGCCTACGGGAATGTTTACGTCAAGAATGAACGTGAACTCTTTGAATACAGCATACTTTAAAACTACATTATCACTGAGTAAGGAATACTTTGGGCTGTTGTATATATAAGTTTTTTGGTAAATAAAATTATAAAAAACTGCAATTCTCTCTAAAGTAACTAAAAAAAGTGATAATTATGAAAAACTAAAATTTTTTCTCGCTAAACTTCTAGAGAAATCGAAAGCAATAGACTGAGATAAGCAAAATTTGATAAATGAAACTAAAAATAACTAAAACTTTCTAAAGTAACTAAAAAAATTAATAATTAATAATTTTAAAAAAATTCTAAAACTTCTTTCTAACTAGACTTTTCGAAAAATCGAATATAGGGGACTGAGATAAATAAAATTTTATTTATTACTGTCGTTAAAATACGTATATATAAAAGAATATAAATATAAAAATGCCCATTGCAACAGTAACATTGCAACAGCAACATAACTGTTGCTTGAGTCGCGAGTAGAAGCTCAAGAAACTCGCCAGACGTATATTTATATGCATCCATGGCGCAGAAAAGATTAATGAAAATAAAACTGGAAGCGCAAATGACCGGTGAGGCAAGATTTCCGCTAAACAAGATCTTGTTCTCGGGATTTGGAGATTATCGACAATCCGTAAAATGTACAGGAGTAACGGAAATCTGTCGTTATGCTGTTTAGTATCAGTGACGTTAAAGGAAAAGATTGAAATAGAATCAACGGTATCGATATCCAATTGGGGCACGGAGGACGAGATTTGCTCGTGTCGATGTCTGTTCACGCTTGTGTAACAAGGCGACAAGTAACAACACACCGTTTCGCGAAGATATTAATGATTTAACGAATTTCGTCGTCATAGTCTCGTCACAGTCTCGTCACAGTCTCGTCACAGTCTCGTCGCTGATTCGCCGCGGCAATCTCTCGCACGATTAAGCTTTAATACGACTAAGCTATTTAACCTACCATCTATCTTGCGACTGAATCCCGTCTCGTTTTGGGGCTAACGATCGATGCGTTAGAAATTAAAATCAATCAAGATCAAAATTTCTATTAGTCCGCGGCCACGATAAGCGAATATTAATCACCGCTATTGCACGTACGTTTCGTTAGGCACATAGTCGTTAAACGAACGCTTTACCCTGCCGAGGCACACGCCGAACCGAATCGCGACTGATATTCCGTTGATTCGTTACCTGATGTAATCACCGTTTGGGTCCGCCTTTCTGCCGAATCGTACTGGACAGTAGCAGTGGAAGAACTGTTGGAAGAACGAGCTACACGATAGCCACATCCACATGCCGGCATTGACGGACCAATCGGCGTCCAAGAGGAGCTCATCGAACACCTTGAAGACAAACAATTGGTTTCAATGTAACATCAAGTAGAACAAATAATAACAAACAATAAGCTGCCAATAAACATGATTTTGCGATTAGTTTGTCTATACTCAAAAAAATATAATCTCATCTATAGCAGAATTCCCCTTTTATACATGGCAAGAAGATTCTTCTAAAAAACCAAAGGAAAAATATTCTAATACATACCACAATATTTTTCAAGTTAGAGAAATTTTATCTTTTACTTACAGTAAAAATTTTTTTCGTGAAAGAAATTTCTTCTAAAAATAATACTTAAGAAGTAAAAAAAATATTTACTCGATGGATATTGATAACATATTTGTTTATACTAATATAAGATTTTTTATGAAAGCAATTGTTCATTCCATTTAAATAAAAAAATTTAGATTTAGATAAATATGTTATACATATATATATAAAAAAACTTATATATATAACATGTTATTATTAACCATTGAATAAATGTTTTTTTACTTTTTGGATATTTTTTTCTACCAGCATAAGATAGCATTCTAAGTAAACATATTTCTATTAACTCAAAAAAGGAAATAAAGAATTTATATTTTGTAGATTTCCTAAAATAGTTTACTTCAGTAGAAGAAGAATATTCTTTCACTTAGAGAATATGAAATATCTGCAACAGGAAATAGCAACTAAAATTCTTATTTTTTTAAGTTAAAATATTTCCCATTTGTGTGATTTTAGAAGAATCCTTTTGAAACCATATGTCAGAATATTTAGAAGACTAAAATAAAAAATTATTTCTTTTCTTAGATGCATCAATTACGTTTTCGTTAATAAGTTCAGCGAACGAGGCTTTCATATATAATTAAATGGCCGCGCCATTGTAATAAAACGATTTCGTTTGACTCGATTTTTACATTTCAATTTACTCGTTGAAAATCTTGCTAAATTTACAATTACACGGGATCTTGAGATCGAAAGGTCTTAAACTTCGGCGAGCGCATTTCACGTACTTCCGCGGCGAAATCGTATAATATAGTCGGAAAAGAATTCCGCGACGGGAAGTTCCTGCGGAGAGGAAACTCGCGGAAGGAAGTTTGCATTAACGATAAGAGCGGGTAGACAGAGACAGACAGAGAGAGAGAGAAAGCTGCAACGTGCAGCATCGCGTCCATCGAAATACCAAGCATGCCGTGACATTTTACCTTCATTCCTTCTTCCCACGAGATCCAAAGGTCGCCCCTAGTCAAGAAACAAGCCACCGCGTGTCTGGCCAGATGATGTATCCAACCTTCTTCCCGTAGCTGAGTCATAATCGCGTCGATCCACGGAAAACCCGTTTGACCCTGACGAGAAAATATGAATCTTTAATTTCACGACCATCTTTTCGATATTACGTATATTTGCGAACACAAAATGAAAACGATGCTGTAGTGGTTCAGATGTGTTACGGAAATAGGAACAACCAAGTCGCTGCTGTCAAAACTAAATTTACTAACTAAATTTACTAAGTTTACTAGCTTGAATTTTGATACTCCACGGCAAAAAATATGTCCTACTAGATAGAAAATTCCCATTATTATCAGTCCGCTTTCCTTTTAAGTTGCACTTTATATTCATCAGAAATACAAGACTGACGCTTCGCATTGCAAATTCATACCGAGGCTCCCGTTAGTTTTTAACAGAGATTAATTAATGCGTCCTTCTTGACGCAAATACAAAAACCGATGTCTTTTGTACTCACATGATCGCACTGTTCGATCCCCATGTCACAGAAGGATGATTTCACGTTCATTGAGAGCGCGGTAATTTTCCCTTTACAATGTTTTTTGTTTCAAGTCACTACGACGTCTGCAAGTGGAGTTATTCACGATTGTGTCGATCCGCGTTATAAATCGCTCCGCGTTATGTCTGCAGCGAGCCGTGCGTAAGGCACTACGTGACAAGTACGAGCAGCAGAAAGTCACCTTGCGCAGTGGCGACTGGCAGCGGCGTGCTCGCTACCCCCACTCCGCCCCGCTCGCTACCCCCACTCTCCTCACCCACCGCTTAGACAAGGATAGTCGCGCTCGCGCGGTCGTTCACCTCACTTTAGAAGGAAGTATAGCACGCCGGCGCGCGGGCGTCGTATAACCGCGAATTTCGAGCGACTTTAAGGCCCGATCTACAATAGATGGAGTAAAGAGTAGGAATAGGAGTAAGACGAAATAGAAATAATTTATTTCGCTTACTCCCTTACTCCAGTTCTTGCTACTTAATTCAGGCTTACTCCATGTGATGTAAACGGACAATCTTTATTGTAGATCGGGCCTAAGCGAAATAAATTATTTCCATTTCGTCTTACTCCTACTCCTTACTCCATCTATTGTAGATCGGACCTAACACGGCTATGACACGCGAATAAGTCGACATGAAATAAAAGGGAACCTCGCGCCAAACTTTGCACATGAGCCATATATAATAAAATATAATAGCTATATAAAATATATATAATTGGATATAATTTATATACAATTATATTTAATCTTTTTTATATAATCATATATAATAATTTTTCCTTGGGTACTGTAGCGGTCAATGTGCCAAATAGAGGAGCTTTAATACGTTTGAAACAAGTATATATATGTGATCGCAATAATTATTTTTCCACGTCTACACTGTAAAAACTGATGCGTTAAATTTAATACATTTCATGTGTCCCAAATCATCCACTCTTCTTTATGTGTAAATTTAACACAAAACATGTTAAATTAGTATAATTAATATGTATAATGTTAAATTAACTAAAATAAAATGTTACTTTAACATTTGAGAATTTATGGTTTTGATGAAATAAAAATGTTAAATTGACATAATCTATGTCTGACATATTAAATATGTCAATTTAACACAAACTGTGATTCCTGACGGTATTCAAGTGTTAAATTCTTGTGTTAATTTTTTACATGTTATGCGTGTTACTTTTTACCATATTTGTTTTGTGTTAAATTTACACATAAATGAGAGTGGATGATTTGGGATACATGAAATGTTAAATTTAACACATCAGTTTTTACAGTGTATACATAAAAAGAATTAAGTTTGTGAAGTCATGAAAAAAATTAAATCTATACAATCACAAAAATTCTGGTAAGCGTTGTTAAAAATAGCGACTGACAATTAAATGTGACGACAGTTGGATGCAATGGATTTTATCTAGCGCGATGGTTATGTTTTATTTAGCATTTTCTCGAATGATTAATATAATTATTGTCGTAAAAGTTGAGTTACTATTAGCGCAAAATTTTTTTCTTTTATTTCTCTGTGAGTATACTCGGCGAAGAAAATCGCGAAAAGGAAGCGCATTCGTCATCAAAGCGTCCTCAAAGCGCAAGCAGTTTTCGTCTGTGACCGAGCATGAAAATTAACTCACGTTTGCCCACTTTGCCAGCGCCTCTACGTTCTTGTCCCACGGTATTTGCACGCAAATCGGGTTGCCCTGCATCCGGTCGAAGTTGGGGTTCTTCGTCGCGGCGCAGTAAAAGAACTCGCGCCAGAGAAGCTGGCCGTGCAGCGACAGCGGCGGCACCGCTTTCTTTATCTAAAAGAAATATCATTGACGAGATATCCGAGGAAGCTGCCTGTCGACAAAGTCGCGCCGAGAAGGAGAGAGAAACGCGATATGTATCGTTTTATCGTTACATAAATATATAATAACTAGCGCGAATTTTAAGTACATAGATAAAAGAAAATCTCATCACGTCAATGATCGTCTCTAAATTATCAGAGTCAAGACTGAAAATAATGAGAGGTGTAATGCATCGAAAAAGAAACGAAGAGAGAAAAGCTCTCGCTCTCTAACGCGCGCGATATTCTTTTCGTAAAATATTTGTATCATCTTCCCAGCGCTGCGAGCTTTTGCAGAAAGCGCGAAGTCTACGGAGAACAAGCCGCGGAAATAAAAATTCGCCAGTATAATTAATGTGTCTCCCAAGTTTCGTTTAATTATTACAGCGAAGTTTCGAGCCGAAAGGCGGCGGCTGCGGAGGTAGCGGAAAGGTCGGAAGCTCTCAGGCAGGAGGGAAAAAGAGAGAGAAAGAGAAGCAGAGAGGAGGATGTCGAGGGAAAACTTCCGCGATATATCCTCGCAGCGTGCGGCCGCGCTCGGTGCATCGCATTATCGACGGCAAACCAAGAGAGAAAGAGAGAGAGAGAGAGAGAGAGAGAGAGAGAGAGAGAGAGAGAGAGAGAGAGAGAGAGAGAGAGAGAGAGAGAGA
>NW_022639455.1:3196230-3233834 GCF_010583005.1 Odontomachus brunneus | reverse complement strand
AGAGAGAGAGAGAGAGAGAGAGAGAGAGAGAGAGAGAGAGAGAGAGAGAGCCGTACCTTCTTGTACAGATCGGTGAGCTGGTAGTAAAACAACCGTGTGCTGAGACATCCGAATCGCAAATAAGGCGAGAGCCCGGTCTGACTCGGCAGCAAGGACTGCGGCGTCATCTTCGGCCTGCCGAAGCTCGCCACCCACGCCTTTCGTTCAAGATGACGCTCAAGCCGTGCCAGGGCCTCGCTCTCGCCGCCGACCCACACTGGAGGTAGTAGACCCTCCGTGTCGAAGCCTGGAATCAAAGAGGGAACTCTTAAGCAATAAGAACAATGTCCGCCAAAAGTCAAGTTTGTTATTTTAAAAGCTTGCAATCTTGCTACATCGCGTTTCTCTTTGAGAAGGTTGTAAGGTTCAGTGTCGAATTTCCAGTCGCGCATCAACGGCACCACTCATAAACTCGCTATTTATCACTAAGGAGATATTATTGGCTCTAATAAAAATTAATTATGGTAATAAAAGTTAATAAGAGCTAATAAAGGCTAAAAAAATTAATTATCTTAATCTTATAGTTCTCTCTCTTATTTGATTATAGTATCTATATGATACTTATGCTTGGTTTTTGTAGATTCTTATTATCTTAATTCACACTATTTATCGAACAAAATATTATATAAATACATATTTTTTATTGATCTTATTAATGCTTCATTCGTGCATCAATTAATAGAGATATACAGATAATAGAAAGAAATATGTTTAAATATATATGTACGTCAATAATTCTGAAATTGATATATAATGTCGGTATATCAGTTTTTAGTATCGTAGTAGTTTTCACTAACTTTAACTGATAGAAAATTGAAAATAAAAAATAAAAATAACATGCTAACCTCACGTATATATAAAAAGTGTCAATATTACTTTCAAATACCTTAATTCTTGATGGGTCAATCTTTTTCTAATTGCCTGAGCTTAGTCAAGTGATACTACAATTTAGACGTATTGCAAATTTCAATGAATTCTTGACAAAATCATTTTGCCTTGCAGCCTACTTAATTTCCGGATAGAAAGTACGCGCGAAAAGTAATTGTACTTTCGCGACTTCACAACTTTACAACGCAGAGCTGTAAGGTGACCAGACGTTCCGATTTTTTCGGGACAGTCCCCATTTTTCACTGTTTGTTCCGAATTTTTTCGAGTGCTATTCGGGACACCGATTTGTCATCATTTTCAATGATTGTCAAATAATTTTCGGATCTTTTTACCCCCCTCCCTTTGCTCCCCGCTTCACACATTTATGAAGTGTCCCGAATTCAGGACTGGAAAATCTGGTCACCTTCCATATACCGCGAGCAGAAACGAGAAGATTACTTATAAATGACGTCTTCACGATACGCTCCAGCGATCGCACATCGCTATTCTCGACACTCCCGATACTTATTTCCGCGCGAGACTTACTTTCGACGGGTTAAAGACGCGTAAAATGCGAAGCGATGTCGATCAATATGTCCACGGTGGTTGCTCGATGCAGAAAGATCGAGAATCAAGATGGTCGCGCGATTGTTGAATCGCGCTGAAAATATACGCCAAGATATGAACGGCGCCGCGGTCGAAAAGAATGCGCTCTATGAGATACTTCTCTCTCCGTATCTCTTTTCCTAACAAGCTAACGCAACCGCCCAAATATTCCGCATCTCTCTCTCTTTCTCTCTGATTGCCATCGCATTTCTAATTCCCGTTCAATAAATCGGACGATCGTCCGATTCTATTGCTATTTGAGTGATTCGATGTTTTTAGTAAATGTAAGGGATGTCGGCACGACACGTCGCGACAAGCACCGGCCGCATATATCGCGAGGAGAAACGAGAAGATTACTTACAAATGACGTCTTCACGATACGCCCCGGCGATCGCACATCGCTATTCTCGACATATTCGAGACTTATTAACGCGCGAGACTCACTTTCGACGGATAAAAGACACGAGAAATGCGGAGCGATGTGAATCGATGTATGCCCATGGCTGCTGCTTGGCGCGAAAAGATCGAGCATTTCGCGCGATTCATTACCAACGTCTAGATTGAATAACCATGATGACAACCTCGTAGTGCGAAACGAACGCGATTGGTCTAGAGCGATTAGTAACTCGAGCAAGTGATTAAGGCGTCGTTGTAGACGCGCGATCTCGTTCGCATCACTGGCGCGTCCACATTCATGCACTTTTGGCACTTTTGACGCGCTAATGAACTTTTGGTGTACGTGATTGATAGCGCGCGCGTCTGCGATCTTTTCATGCCCAGCAACTGCGATGGACACAACGATGTATTCTATACATCTTTCGCTTGTGTCCTGTGAGTCTCTTGCAAAAATAAGTATTAAAGTGCCGAAAACAACGACGTGTGATCGTCAAAACATATCGTAAGTACATTATTATGGAGTAATCTCTTCCTTTCTCAACACATACAGCTAAGGTGACCAGATGTCTCGATTTTTCATCCTTTGGCCCGAATTTTTTCGAATGCTATTCGGGACATCGATTTGTCATCATTTTCAATGATAGTCAAATAATTTTCGGATCTTTTTATCCCCCTTCCCCCGCTTCACATATTTATGAAATGTCCCGAATTCAGGGCTGGGAAATTTGGTCACCTTAAAAGCTATCACTTGGCTTTGACGATCGGAGGACGATCGTGAAATCGTTTGGACGATTTGAATCTTTAAACGGCAGCTTCTTCCCTGCCGTTTTCAACAATTTTTCATTGCGTGAAATCTCGCGGAGAAAGGGGAAGAGAAGAATGAGGAGGAAGAAAAGGAGCTTCATTAGTCGTCCGCTGCGCGATATTAAATATTTCGCGATAATTAAACTGGAAATTGAAATTCCGAAAAAGCAGACGCCGTTGTTAGATTTAAAGCGAGTAATCAAATTTCGTTATTTAACTACGCCCTAGAATCCGATTTCGTAAAAAGACGGTGCGCTTTCGATCGCTTGCCAACCCGTATGTTCGCAAAGACCTGCGTAAATAACATCGCTCATAATTTTCATTAAACTGCATCGAAATTGATCAAAGAATCCGTCATTAAAATTAAGGTCGTCGATATTTAGGAGAGCCCGCGCGACGTAATCTTAATACGACGGAAGACATCGCCACCTCGTCTTCGACACACATCGCGGATAATTGCGAAAATAAAATAAAAGAGAGGAGAGTTGCACGAGAGAGCGAGAAAGAAAGAGAGAAAGAGAGAGAACTTTCGGAATACGCGTTGACATTTGATAACAATGGAAAGAAGCGAAGTGACGGAATAACGAGCGACATTTGAAAGTGAGGGAAACAGGGACGGCAAAACGAATGTTATAATGCGTCAAAGATGAACGATAGCTATTTACGCCATATATACCGCGACAAAAGACTTCGAGACGCTTGACATTTGGCAGCAACAGGAGAACAATCGGCCGAAATAATTAACAATCGGCGTCGCGCGTGCGATCTTCTTTTTTCCTGCCAACCGAATCTCGCTTGTCGTCTCGCGGGCAAAATCTGGAAAATAATGCACGAGTTTCGACGTAACGCCAGTTGCACAACGTGCCGCTATCGACGCACGATAAATTCATATTACAGAGGTAATACTTGATTGCTCCCTCACGGGCAACGCATTAATGCTGCAGCGGCTAATCTGCCGCGAATGAATTTTCCATGGCGCAGCGCGATGGACTCGTGCTAATCCATAGTCGGTCGACCCAGAACGTTCCATTCAAAATGCACCAGGTTATTACCTAATATCGGCAAAACAAGCAAACCGGCCAAACGCTCACCGTCCGCGTTGCCTGACAATTGTCGTTCATGACTCCGATCACTGATCGTGTTCAACGAAATTCGTAGACTCGAGGCGACTCTTTCCTCGGGCGATCCCTTTACCTTAAGAGGAGGTTCTGTTTGAAATAGCCGGGAAATAGCAAGTTTTTGCAATTTTTTTTCAAAGAAATGAGTAAAGATACCAATATAAGATTTTTACTATTTATCATTGTTTTAAGTTCAAAAAAATAATTAAAAAATTGAAATTCCGTCCAGGATTTTCGTGTTGAGTGCGGATGATACTAAATGGTGAGCAACATTACAGATTGTATAATAATCTGAAGTAAGTAGGACCAAAAAATTTAAAAAATATATTGAATTTACTGAAGGTTGAATTTAAATCTTGGAAAATTTTCAGAATTAGTGTTTTTCCCGACACTAGATAAAAAAGAAAAAGAGAGAGGAAAAATTATTTGTAACTTCGAAGGGCCGCCATTTTGTTATATTTCAACTTTTTTCACACTTTTTGATCCTTCAGCAAATTTAATACATGTTTCAAATTTTTTCGTTCCATTTGTTTCAGATTATTACACGAATTGTAATGAATCCTCCATCAGTTAGAGGCGCTCAATACGAAAACCTGGACGACGAAATTGGAATTTTCTTTTAAATAAGAAAATAATTTTGGTATACTTTCTTATATATCAATTTTTATGTACTTAATGATAAATAGTATGGTTAAAAGCCTATCTTGATATCTTTACTCATTTCTTTGAAAAATATTCGTAAAAGTCTCCTATGCAAATGAAAACCTCTCCTCGAGCTGAGAGGGAGCCGACCCGAGACTCGCTGGGGAAGCTGCCGTTTAAACGAAAGCCCGATACCCCAAGATCTTTGCATTGCAAACGTTCGCCATCATTTTCCATTTTAATCACTCGTTACACGTTACGTATCTAATCAGATAACGCGGAGCCAGTTGAGAAGCGTTAATCTTATTCGGCGATATCGATCTCACCGAGTTCCTCGAGGGTGGGCACGCCGTAATGGTCGTCGTGGTCGTCCTTGAGGGGAGTATAAGCGCTGCCGATGCAGGCGGAAGTCACGGTTGGTACCGGCATTTCCGGCGGGTCCATGCTGGCCACGACGTTTTGAAATTGATGGTAGGTCAACGGTGATTTCGCAGCATTTTTCTCTATGATCCTGAAACACGCGATGACGAGAGGAAGAGCGAGTCGTGAGATCAATGGCGAACAATGGCAAAACTAACTGTGACGTAACGCGAGCGGTTTCATTTCGAACATTTTAATGTATTTTAATTATCAATTTAATTATTCATAATTCCAATATGTCACAAAGCGAATAAATGAAATATCATAAATGGAAAATTTGTCATCTCTCGAACGATGAAGAGAGAGCCCAAGAGGATAATAATAATTCAATGATAATAATGAACGTATTTGACAGCCACGGTTCCAATCAAGTAAATTTCTGCTAAACATCTGCTGTCTTCTAGTTTTCAACGAGACTTCTCTACGTCATTAGCGCGACTGTAATTAAGCGAGAAACAGCCGGCCGCTCAATTGGATCGTCAACGTGATTAGTCGCAGAAGCTGTTCGGAAGTTGTAAAGGCCTTCGGTACTTACTCGTCCAGTTTGTAGAGAGTGTGCGAGATCCTCTGCACCACTGAGATGCCGAGCTCCTTGCAGAGCGCCGAGATATTGTGATCTCGCACGCGACCAAACGGCTCCGGGTCCTCCTCGAAGGTCAGGTCCGTCGTGCCCCACTCCTTGAATAGCTTGGGCAACGCGTCGGCAGGCTGGCCTCGGATCACGAACAGACGAGAATTGAGTTTCCTCAGGGAGCAGTCCAGATCCTCCAGGCACTGCAGCAGAAACCTGCCGCACAGGCGACGTGTGGGATGAAATGATCGAGTGTCCGGACGAATTACGAGTATTTTCAGGGGAGCTTCATGCATTTTCAGTGCGATCTCGCGTCTGAGACGAGATTACGGCGAGATCTTGGCGATATTACTGGTCGACGGAATTATCTCAAGCTTCCACCGTCGCGTTTCATTATTCAACAAAATGTGGATGACGTAACTATTGCGATAGACGTGATTTCAACTCGAGGAATGAACAGCTGTTGCAATTAAAATTTAAAAAAGCTGAAAGGCTACAAAGTTTTTAACTATTTTTTTCAATGAATAAATACCGAAAGGTTGTCGTTTACGAAATTATAAGAAATTATTAGACTCCAAGAATTGATAGTTAAAATTGAAATTAAGAGATTGAGAAACAAACGGACTTTTAATTGTCTTTTTCGTCAATAAGCAAATATCAAAAGGGTGTTGTTTTTGAAATTACAGAAAATTATTAAACTCGAAAAACGAGATGATTGCAGTTGAAATGAATAAATTGAAAACCAAGAGAATTTTTAATTAATTTGATTTTTTTGTCAAGGAGTGAAGAAAAAATATTACAAGTCCTTTTCGAAATTATTAGATTCGAAGAATTGATGACTAAAATTCAAATGAAGAAATTAAGAAGCAAAAGAATTTTTAATTCTTTTTTATCAATAAATGAATACATCGAAAGACTGTCGTTTTCGAAATCGCAAAAACGATCGGAGGACGAAGACGAACAGTGTATGCTCGCGTGACACTTTGTAAGATATCTGCGCTACGATCAAATCGGAGCAATTAAGGAACATTGTCGTAAAACCACACGACATGCAAATACGCGGCGCGTCGTTCTCGCGTGACTCATTTTTGGTCGATGTCGTTGTCGCTAATGTCCTCCTTGTCAACTGTGATTCAGTGGAATTATCGACAGCATCTAAGCGATCGCTTAGGAAACGGTTGCATAACGCTTAATCAACATGACAAATGATCGACGACGAGAACCGCGCTCGAATCTCCGCCGCAGTAATGCAATGAGATTGCGTGATGCGACGAAGATCTACCGCGCTGTTTATGGAACATCGATGTACCACTTATCGACAAATTAAATAATCGTTACACCCGATCGGTGTCGCGACATTATATCCGTTCAGATTTAAACTTCATCTTCATTTATGTTACCAACGAAGAAGCATCTAAAACGTGAATATTAAATACTATAAAATCACTAATATCTATATAATATATTTACAATCTATTTTTTTATTTTATATCTCTCAATATAATTATTAAATATTTATATTCATTTAATATTATATATATTACATAATAATTTTTTCTATAATGAATATTCATTGTATATTATACAATAAATATTATATATAAATATTTATATACCAGTTATATATTTATAAATTATCTCTATATCTTATATCTTCCAATAATTTTTCCATTAAATATTCACGTTTTTTAAATATTTATATTTGTATCATGACGATTATTATCGTTATCGATAATTATAATTAGATACTCGACGTCAGCATTCGCTTGTGAGAAAACTGACGATAAGGAAATAAAAAAGACAAAAGAGAGAGAGATATTCCTTTGAAAGATTTATCCTCCGATCTCACGAACGGTAATACGAACGATGCACTTGGTGCGCCAACGCGCTCGGTTATGGGCGCGGTACTTCACGAGAGACTCGAAAAACTTCACCAAGGCGCTCAAAGCCTTCGGAGCTGGTATCGATCTCCCCTTCGACTTCGCAGTATCGCACTCGCTCACCTCCACTTATTGATGCCGACGTTGGTGCTTCCGGCGAACCAGGGGTCCAGCACGAAGACGCACCGGAAAGTGGACGCGCCTGCCAGGCCCTCCCTTAACGAAGGGTTGTCGTGCAACCTAAGCCCCTTGCGGAACCAATGAACCATGTGCTTCCTGCCATCACCACGGACCGACGTCACCCCCTGACCCATTTTGTTGTTACTGCTGCCCGTCATCTTTTTTAAAGGCCCATCTACAACGGCCGTAAACCACGGAAGCGTAAGAAGTGAGACTCAGGATGCGTTCGGATAGCGCGCTATCAACGCTAACGCGTCATTCCGTCATTACCACTCTTTGCGAGTATACGACAAGGATGGAGTGACGCGTTAGCGTTAAACAGCGCTGATAGCGTGCCTCATAAACGTAGCTTTAAGCAGTAAGCAAAGTCGCAGTCGATGATTCTCTTTACGGTCCGAAACAATCGACTGTGACTGGTGAACTTTCGTACTGCTTAATTCTTACTTCTTACGCTGCCACGCCTTACGGCCATTGTAGATGGGCTTTAAGTGCGCCCTGCGGAATGGACATCGTTAATTAGCCGCGGGACAACTGACTCAGCGCTTTCGCAATTCGTTCCATTGTCGGCGATGAAGCGCCGCGCTGTATCCGCGAAATAGAAACGACGCAGGGAATGTTTCAGGGGTCGTTCGTTCCGTATAGATCGTGTCGCGAACTCGTTATCAGTTCTCGGTCGTAATGCAAAGTCAAGCGCGACTCAATTCAATTGAAAACTTAGGTCAACAACATAAATCTTATTTTCAATATGTAAATCACAAACAATTTGTTTCAAAAAAATGAGGATAAGGTACAAATTTTTATTTAAATTTTTTCATACTAAAAAAGCCATCAAATTTCATTTTTTACACAGATGTCACTGATAATTTATTTTTAAAGAGAAGAACAAGGATGACTTGCAATTTTTTTTATTCATTGTTAGTTTTCAATCGTGATACAAATTTAATCGCGATTCAATTCAAAGTCGGCCGAAAATGCCAATTTTTTTCTTTTTTTTTAATACAGAAATCGCTATTTTTTGGAGAGAAGAACAAGGACTGCAACTTTTTTATTCGTTCTCTATATTCGATTACGATATAAATTTAGTCGCGATTTAATTTAATCAAAAACTAAGGGTGAGTCAAAAGCATAAATTTCTTTTTTTTTTTATGTGAAAATCATCGACGAGTTTTCTACAAAAGAATGAGCATCTTTTGTTTGTTCATTATAGAAATTACCAACGATTTCTCCGTGAGAGGAGAATGAAAACAATCTACACAATATTCGAAAGATACTCTTACTTCCGGAATAAATTCCGCTTCTAAAGAGAAGCACTCACGGCGCGCGCCCTCGACCTTTCCCTTCCATGAGATCCCGTCTCGATTACGGCGGCAAGATCGGCGCCGGGAAACGCGTGTCTTGAGCTTCCTCGTGCTATCAATCGTCTCGAAGACGAGAGCCGGCCGGCGCGCCGCGTCGCGTCGCGTTGTCGATACTTTCTCGAAGCCAGAGGAAGTACAACACGACAGATCGATCCCCGTGGGAGCCCTTACAAATGTACCCTCCGCACCACTCTCTGTCCGGCGAAACGCGCGTTAAAGGATCCCCCAATCTTCCGTTTGTCTCGCTGCTAAGCCGGAAGATAAAAGTCTCCTCGCGTGCGATGACCTCGCAAAGTCGGCTGGTCGCTTCGATCCGCGGGGGCTTCGTCGCGCAGAAAATTCGATTTCCCGATCTCGCCGGATATGTTCGCAGGACATCCTCGATGAGGCAAAAGAGAGAGAGAGAGAGAGAGAGAGAGAGAGAGAGAGAGAGAGAAAGGAAGATCGATGTCTCGATTCATCTTGAGGAAAATTATTATTGGAGATTTCGAAATTTTTTACATAAGAAAAGGAACATTCTTGTTTTAAGAGTATTATTCTCTTTTGACAAGTAAATCTTAATATGAGATTACATAGAGTTAAACAAAGGTGAGTTACTTGTATCGATACATCTTATATGTGATTCAACAGAGAAAATTATATTCTTATTATTAAAAAAGTAATGTTCGTGAATGAAAAGTACCAAATATCGAATTGAAAATTATATTTTTAAATGTCGGAAAAAGATATTTTATATATCATTATTATCAAAAAAATCATATTGTATTTTTATGAGACTATTGTAATATTCAAATAAAATAAACATAACAATATCGAAATTCAAAACTTGAAAAAAAAACTTGAAATCTCGTTTCGACAAAATTGTATATTGTTGCTTATACATGAAACAATGATTGTTAATTTAAGTATATTAGTTTGTTAAGTGAATACTAATTTTTTTCTGTGCTGACTCTATCGCCTTCTCCTTTCCTCTCTCGTTCTTAAACATCTATCCCTCTTTTCGTATGATTCTAAATATATAAACAAAAGTATATTTAAACTTCTCTGCTACGCTTCTGATATGCTAATAATAAATAAGACATTCTTCCTCAAGATTAAAGGACGTTGCTTCTCCAAGCGATTGACGATAACCGAGTTTTCGCTCGGTGAAAGCAAGATCCTATTTTCATAACGACGGAACGATAATAACGACACGCGTTTGAATTTATTACCGACAAGCGTATTTCGATGGTCTAATCGTTTTCTAATCATCCGTGACATTTCGGTCGTAGCGCGTGAAACGATTCGCTATCACGCAGCTGTTATCGCGACCACGCGGATTCATCGATGATACATGCGATCTGTCACAAGCTCAGTTATAGGCGAAATTAGCATGAGATCAAGTCTAGATAACTCCAGGGATATGTTGTTCATGTAGTTTCTTCAGTATTTATCTTGAGAGGAACAATAGATACAAAATCGCGAAATCATCCTTTTAGAACATAGATGTTTTTACTCGAGTTTCATTAAAATCGGTATAATATTACAGTAAAAAAATAGAAAAAACTAATTTAGTAGTAGCAAAGTAAATTCTTGAGCCCTTCGAAATTTTGTATTAATATTCTCCATCGTGAATGAGAACCATGCTCGAAATCTATCTTCTCTCATATTTTCTACGTCTTAGATTTTTTACAGCTTCTTACAAGCTGATTCAGAAAATCTAAGATTTAACATATTTGATTTATTAAAATTATTTTCTTGACAATTTAAAATCAAAACACAATATTAAGATCGTTGTGAGAACTAACATATAGAAGAAGGCTGTTTCTATCATGTTTGTACAGTCAGTCACAATTGGTTATCTGAGGAAATATAAGTACGAAATTCTGAAATATGGGGGATTTAGCCTCAATATTCTCGACATTGTTTGTAGGAGCGCGTGTGTACATTTTTTGGGAGTCGGAGTTTATTCAAGGTGCGCTTATGGCAAGTGCGATGCGAAAATCATTTTGCGAACAAACGTTGTTATTCTCATCCGTTTATGAGCACTCGCTGTTTGCAGATAATTATACTTAATATCGTAATTATGGTATCACAACTAAACGTGTATCGGTCATTATTACGCAAAAAGTCAATTCGCGAATTTGCGTTTCGCGGAGTTGTAAATCTGCAAGATTTCAAACTGGATGTCAGGGCTTCGCTATTATTAAATTAACGCGTGCACTTTCGCATATGTTTAATTCTATTCTCACGTGGCGCGACCGAAAATTCAAAACAACACATATTTCACCCGGAATTACTTGGACAGCGTGAAAGGCCCGAGGGGACGTCGCGAGATCGCGATCGCGTATCTCGCGAGATCGAAGACAGTTAACGAAATCCCGACGCGAGGAGACGACGCGCCGCTCCAGAGATACGATGACCGCGGTTAATTTTCCCGGCAACCGACGGGGCAGAGAGATGGGACATGGGTGCATTAATTTCACCCCGGTTGCGATCTAGTGGCATAACCGACAGAGGAAAAGGAATAAGGCACGCGAGAGAACCCTGGTAGAAATGTGCGCAGTTGTCCAGTTATTGTCTAGTATTAATGCATTAGTTGTAAAAATGCCGTGTAGCAAATGGACAAGAAGTTGATGGAGTTTAAGGAGACCGGAGGGTCAGATTGTCTGAAAATCGTACTTACTTTTCCACAATTTTTTATGACAAACTGAATGAATATGCGAAAGTATTATTTTGACGTGTATTCATACAACATATAAAGAGAAGAAAAATATAATTTTGATGATCAAATACTCATATAAGTATATGGTACATGCAGTTAAAATATATTTCGTTTTTCTTTTCAAGGTTGTCATTTCGCAGTAATATATTGACTCTCGGTGGTTCAATTAAGCTGAATTTTAGATAAAAAATTTCTGTAAGCTTGTTGTTATCGGGTAAACTATTATAATAGAAATTGAGTAAAAGTTAACAAAATTGCAAATATCTTAATGGAATATTATTAAAATTTTTAGTTCTTTCATAGTAAAAAAATTAAATATTTTCACGAGTTTGTCAGTGGTTTTCTCGATAATGATAAACGGAAATGTTTTACCTAAAATTCAGCTTAATTAAACCACCGAGAGTCGAGATATTATTGCAAAATGACAACTTTGAAAAGAAAACCGAAATATATTTTAACTGCATATACCATACACTTATATTGAGTATTTGTTCATCAAAATTATATTTTTCTTCTCTTTATATGTTGTACAAATACACGTCAAAATAACACTTTCGCATATTCATTCAGTTCGTCATAAAAAATTGTGAAAAAACAAGCACGATTTTTAGGCAATCTGATCCTCCAGTCTCCTTAATTGAATGGTTGAAGCAGTTTGCTATACAATACGTGGACCGATTCTTTCCAAGACGTAGTATAATAAATATTAGTTTAGTTTCATAACTATGTATATATCATAATTCCTATCCTAAATAAATCTGACATTGTTAAAAGAGAACTAAATGTCGTCTAAACGACGAGTGAACTTATAGACAAATATGTAAACAAACATAAAAAAGGAAATTGAAGGGAATTAGTTTGATAATATCAAGCTTTGATGAGGAGATGACAACCAAAATTTTTCAACGTGCACAAAAGATGAAATACTATTTAGATGAACCTGTTTATTTAATGAACGGCATATTTGATTAATAATAAATTGAATAGCTTTTTGCGCATTTACTGTTCTGTTCAAATTTTCGTTCAAACACGTCCTTCGTACATAGTAACAGCGTTACATCCTGATTAGGATCTTAAGTAGTTTTACTCTTCACTTACTAGACAAAAGTTAATATTTGTCTAGCAGTCTAGCACAGCTGCTCGAAAACTGTATTAAATTTCTATCAGGGGAAAAAAAATGGATAGACAGACAAGGACATCTATTAACTTTCTAGGATCAGAGCTATGAGAACGTGAATTGCAAATAGAAAAATAAGATGAAAATATAAAGAAATATAACATGGAATAAATGTATGGGATATGAAAGAGAAATAAAAAGGAATAAATGTATGGGATATGAAAGAGAAATAAAAAGGAATAAATGTATGGGATATGAAAGAGAAATAAAAAGGAATAAATGTATGGGATATGAAAGAGAAATAAAAAGGAATAAATGTATGGGATATGAAAGAGAAATAAAAAGGAATAAATGTATGGGATATGAAAGAGAAATAAAAAGGAATAAATGTATGGGATATGAAAGAGAAATAAAAAGGAATAAATGTATGGGATATGAAAGAGAAATAAAAAGGAATAAATGTATGGGATATGAAAGAGAAATAAAAAGGAATAAATGTATGGGATATGAAAGAGAAATAAAAAGGAATAAATGTATGGGATATGAAAGAGAAATAAAAAGGAATAAATGTATGGGATATGAAAGAGAAATAAAAAGGAATAAATGTATGGGATATGAAAGAGAAATAAAAAGGAATAAATGTATGGGATATGAAAGAGAAATAAAAAGGAATAAATGTATGGGATATGAAAGAGAAATAAAAAGGAATAAATGTATGGGATATGAAAGAGAAATAAAAAGGAATAAATGTATGGGATATGAAAGAGAAATAAAAAGGAATAAATGTATGGGATATGAAAGAGAAAAGAAAAGGAAAAATAAGATGAAATGATTAAATGCTATTAAGTATAGAAAAAAGTTCAATATGATAACATAAGTAAATGTGAAAAGATAAGAGAGAAAAAGGGAAAGAAAGACAGAGAGAAAAGAGCTTTTCCAAATGGAAAAGCATAGAATCGAGCGGAATGAAATAACGAATTTACGGTAATCCGCGGGAAATGCGAGTTCAAAGGATTTCTCGATACCTCTCGCCGAGAATCGGTGCGCTACGCATTTTTCACGAACCCCGAAGCGTCACCCTCGATCACGATCGAGTTCTCACCACCGTTCTCACCAGCTCCGACAATCGGGCGCCGACGGCATCGCGTCTTCGGCTTTAAAAAAGCAATTCCCCTGCATTATTAATTGTTCAGAATTATTGAAAGCGGCGCGAACGGTCGGGAAGGCAGATGGGACGATTTATTATTCGCGACGAGCGCCGTCAACGGAACGAGATAATCAAGATCGATCCCCTTGGAGCACACCCCCGCGTGCGCGTCGTAGAGTGGAAACGCGGCTGGCTCGAGCGTTAGTTACGCTACTGCGCCGCGCCGTTGCGTCTCGGGGGTGCATGTGTGTTGTTTTCCAGCGGTGGCGACTGCAAAACCGTCCGAGATTAGTCCCCGCATCAGGGCTATCTTTCGGCGCGTTATTCATCAGCCTCGCCATCGTCCCGGAGTGACCTATCGTAAAATTCGTTTTGCCACTGATGCACGACTGATGTACGACATGCGTGTGAGGACGTAGACACGCGAGTCGGCAGCGATGACTCCTGAATTTATTTATTCGTGATCTTTGCGACAGAAACACGAGAAGTCTTCGAACGGTAAGTCGCCGGTTCTCACGTCTAATCTATTGAGACAATCGCGCACACTTTGGCGGAGGAAAGATCCATGCCCGTTTCTGTAGGTTTCGGAAGAACCTGGAATTCGCGAACGTCCCTTGACATTTAAACTTGAGCCTATGAGGTTTTTGAAGACAGTTGATTTTTTCTAAATTTTTTATCACACAATTTTTTCCATTATTTACTAACAAGTAAACCTACCCAAAAGGTATACTCCGATTTCTTTCTAATTTGGTACAAATATAGAAGTACAAAAAATATTTAGGTCATATTTTTTCATTTTGGCCCACTTTGAGTTTCACGGGCAGTTTATAACTTTTTAATGTTCTCACTCCTATCATCAACAAGTACAAGAAAAATGCATAAAAAATAAAATTAAATACAAAATATAGTTAAATAATTTTAACAAAATCGGCATAGCTGAGACACGAACTATTCTAAATTTCTTTAGCCGAGATTCCAAACATAATATTTTAAATCTGTGCTAAATTAGACAAAAATGATTCGAATCTCGGCCAAATCGAGACAAATCCAGTTTTAATTCAAATTTTAACAAAATCGGCATAGCTGAGACACGAATCATTCTAAATATCTTTAGCTGAGATTCCAACCGAGATATTTCAAATCTATGCTAAATTAATCAAAAGTGGTTCGAATCTCGGCCAAACCGAAATTCAGCAATTTTAATTCAAATTTTAACAAAATCAATATAGCTGAGACACAAACCATTCTAAATTTCTTTAGCCAAGATTCCAACAGAAATATTTCAAATCTGTGCGAAATTAATAAAAAATGGCTCGAATTTCGACCAAACCGAGAAATTATTTGTATAAATAATTTTTTTTCAACTTTTTACATATTTTGTTTAAATATTTTATTATTTATACAAATAATATTACACGTTTAACATAATACATAATAATATTACACATTTAACTTCATATTCATAATCAGCAAATAAAATATGCCTATATCTTGTATTTAATTTTATTTCTTATGCATTTTTGTTGTAGTTGTTAATGATATGAGTGAGAACATTAAAAAGCTATAAACTGCCCGTGAAACTCAAAGTGAGTCAAAGTGAAAAAATATTACCTAAATATTTTTTGTACTTCTACATTTGTGTCAAATCAGGAAGAAATCGGAGTGTACCTTTTGGGTAAGTTTACTTGTAAGAGTTTGTTTGTCGGTTAAAAATATCATATAGCTGTCCTGCGCCGCCTTTAATAGAGTCCCTCAAACAAGAGTTTGGACATTTTTTATTTCTTACTGATTGGTCTAGTTTGACCGAAAATGGCTGATTTCATATGAAGAGACATATATGAAGAGATTCTACAAAATTCTAAAGACTTTCCTGTAGAAGAAAATGCTATTTTATATTGGGAGATAAATATAAAAATTAATTTCTTAGAAATTGAAAGATCTATTTTTATCAAAAGTATTACAAATAAATGTACAGGAAAGTTTCTGTTAAAGATTAACTCGAGTCAAACCGAGTAGATATTCTTGATAAGTAAAACAAACGCCATTTTCGATCCAAAAATCAAACGTTGTTCACGCACTTACTTGAGGGGAACTCTAGCCTTTACTACGAGCTACCTGACGTAAGTCGGCTGGCGATCAGCGCGGTATCCTTTGATATTGTGCAAGGCTTATTAGCGGCGATTCCACCGGTTGCATCGAATCATTGCGCAGGCTGCGATACGTCACGAGCCACGTTATCCTACCTGTTCGCCGTTATAGTATCGTGAGAAAAATAGTGATGGCAGTAACAATGCCGAGCAGTAGTTCCGTCCTTTTAAGACAGTCGTTACATCATCGCCACGACGGACACGTTCGTCTCTTAGTCGCGTCTACTCCCGCGGGAACGGCATAATCAAGATTTATCGTGTTTTAATGAAATCACACATATATATACACACACACACACACACATATTACGCCTTCCCGGGATAAAACTTCTTCCGCGAGTGATTTCTGTGCGCAGGTGAGCGTAAGAAGCACGACGACGTATGACCCGGGGATCGCGTCCCGTTCACAGGAACTCCGTCTACGGCTTTCCCGAGAAAACTCTGCGAGAATAGAGTCCCGGCGAAAAAGGAAACTTTAACAACTCCGTACGAGCGACGGTACGCGGGAAAGAAGCGGACTCGCTTCACGAGCGCGCCGCGAGACGCGGGATTAACTTGAGTCTCCCGCGAGGCTTCTAAAAGGACGACGCGTCTCGGGTGTTTGTGCAGCTGCTGTTGAAGTGAACTTCGTCGCGGGATTGTTTCAAGGGAGCGTCGCCCTCACGATTATTCGCGTTCTCTATGCCACGAAGAAGAGGGACCCGAGTGCGTCGACGCTCGACCTCGGCTTCGCGAAGATGTGAAAATTCGCCGGCTGATAAATATTCCAAAATGGAAATATTTGATCACTAAAAAATTTACTTTTAAGATAAACTAAATTAAAAATTAAAAGTTAAATTAAATTAAGTAAACATAATGAAATAATATAAATTTATTTGGGACAAATGAATAAATTTAAAAATAAAAAATGAATAAATTTACAAACAAAATAAAATAATATATATATATATATATATACATATATATATATGTATATATATATATATATATATATATATATAATACTAAATAACATAAATAAAGTAAAATTTACAAATAAAAATAAATTTAAAAATGAAAATGAATGAAAATGAATGAAATGATTTTGAAAGTGAATAAAGAAATTTTTCTTTTCAAATTTATTTTTACATTTATTCATTTTTAATTTTTAAATTCATTTTTTAATTTATTAATTTTATTTAATTATATTCATTAATTTAATTTAATTTAGTTTTTAATTTAGTATTAAAAAAACAATTCTTTTAGTGTTTGATTGAATTTCCATTTTGTTCAGTCGACGAATTTTCATGGCATCTTCGCGAATCAATTCTAATATTATATTCTAAATTTCCTGTCCATCCCAATAGAACATTTTTGCGCGGTTCTTGTTAACTAAAATTATTTCTTAGTGACTTAGTGTTCTAAGGCCTTAATACAGTTTCGTTTGGTTCTTTAAAACGGAAATTTATTTATCACTGAAATATTTTTGCGTTTGCTCTAAATTTTAGCGACGCAATCGCATCGTTGTGTTTCTCAGCTAAAGACATCAGGAGATAAACGGAGAGAATCATAAGGAAGTCGGGAGTCGCGAAGAAGGCACAGTAGACGCATAGTAGTCTCGTCTTTGGCGAAGCGAATTACGCGCACCACGAGTCCGTCAAAGCAATCGCGAGCGGGCAAAGGAAAACGAACGGCTGCCTGCCTCGTATGGCTGCTGCAACGCTCTCATAATCGTCCTTTTCTGCGGCTGGATTATGATGTAAGCGGAGCAGCTTGCAAGCGAGCTCTCGAGCTCTCTTGACGTTCGCGATAATGCCGATGAAACGGCGTGTACATTTGCTTTGCTGACCGCAGCAAAAGATTCCGTTCGGCGATTCGAGGCGTCTAGTAAAACACGCAAACAGCCGACGTGTCGGCTGCAAAAAAATGCACTTATTTTTGTCACGTAGCAACAAGAGACACGCGTGCCTCCGCCTCTCTTTCCGTTCATCTTCCTGTGACACATGTGCACATGTAAATTAACAGACAGATCAGTAGATCTCTCTGCAGTAATTTAATTTTATATTTAATATTGATAAAATGTGTCGCAAGAGCGAGATTGATTTCTTATCCATTCACTGTCTTGTTTCTGTTCAATAAATGGGATCAGATTTTGCTCATCTTTCATGGATAGTGCAGGAGAAGCGTTACAGTTTGATTGGGATTCAAAGTATTTTACTTTTCAATTAACAGACAAAAGTTAACATAACTTCAATAACTGCTCGAAAACTGCATCAAATTTCCACCAGGGAGTTATTACTTCGTTTTTACTTTCACTCTTATTATTTTCAAATTTTTCTCATTTTGCATCGTTTCCTTTTTTTCAGTTAACATCATCACAGAGTAAATATTGAACACTGAATTCAAGCGTATACCTTGTTCAAGAGGGCTTGATCAATGATTATCTCGCGTGTCCCGTTCGCTTTCGCGAAACTTCGCGGCCGCGCTTGTTGCCGCCCTGCGTTTAAAAGCGCTCATCTCAAGAGAATTGCCGGCTTTTTCCCGCTAGTTTCGCTTATGAGTAAGATAACATTCTAGGAAGATACCAGAGAACGTCGGTATTGCGTAAGGCCATCGTAGTCGATGATGTTATAATTATAGCTCGGCGCCGTCGCCACCGATTAGTATCGTGTGTGTACGCGAGGCACCTGCGCATAAAACTTTGTGTATTGGATCTGATGCGAGCCACACCACCGACGGTTTCTACCCGATCGCTTCCTGGACGCCGAGTAAAAACGTTTTCCACGTGAGTCGCCGACTCCAGATGAGCGAGAGATCGCACAACGAGATCGCGATCGGCGAGTGTGTCGCCGTCGCTGTTTATCGCGCGAATTTAATCAACCACCTGTGGCACATCGCGCGCCTGTCGCTCGATAACACTATCCGATGAAGAATTTTCGCAAATAGATGCCAGTGGCGCTCCCGCTGCGAAATCTCTATCTGTTGTCTCAGTGTCCCATTCATTTCGTCCGTTAATTGTGACCGTCGATTTATTTTCCGTCGTCGTGGTCATCGCGCTTTAGCCTTCTGATGAACGCGCCGAATTTGCAAATTTCGAAATCGTCGATCGCGACGCGTCCGTAAATCGCGCGCTTCCGTGTACTGAGAGAAAAAATATCTAAGAAAGAAAAAAAGACTTATTCGGTAAGCACTAAAATTTTGACACTTATAAGGAGAATTTAGTTTGAAAAATGTTAACACTTATACGGAGAAAAAGTTACTTCCAAACGTTAACACATTTTTTGAAGTACATTTTACTTATACGAAAAAAATTTGGTTGAATTAACCAAATATCCGGCGAAATATAAACACATAGAGAATCACATAGAGAAAAAATACTTGAAAATTTATTACTTGTAAATTTATTACTTGTGAATTTATTTGTGGAATACAAAGTCTATTTCTGTGAGATAAAATTTATTTCTGCGAATGAATTCTAATCCCAAAAAATAAATTTTCAAATATTTTTTCTTAACGTAGCATTTTTGTTGGAGTGACTAGAATTTGAGTTAACAAGATTCTGGTTGACTAAATAGGATTTTCGGTTAACCAGAACTTGTGACGTAAACAGGATTCTGGTAACTTCAATCGGAATTCTGGTTCCTTCATATTTCATCAGACATATGGTTAATCTAATTAAACTTTTTGTCTCAGCGTGTAATATAAAATGTTTTTCAGATAAGAAAATATGCATTTTCTTCAAACATTAGCTTTTCATAAAAGTTGTTCATTCCAAACAAACTGAAAGAATTCAGATTTAAGTAAATACGTTATTAGTTGTCTCCGAATAAATATTTTTTTATTCCTTAGGTATTTTTTCTCTCAATAGATATCAAAATTTCTTTGCGCTTTGCGGAGCTCGTATCCTTCGCGGAGAAGAAGCAACCGAAAGACGAAGACGGTCGTCAAATTATCTTGACGCCTATCAGACGTCGACAGACAAGATATCCCGAGAGACTGGTGCCACCATAAGTGCTAAACGCGCTTTGATGCACGTGTTTAACCGCGACGACACGACAGTGACTAAACGCGCGTCCATTCCATATCCTTTCCGGGGACAAAACGTCGGCGAGGTGAGGCGAGACGAAGGGGTGGGCGCGAACGACACCCCGACAAGTCCTATGTGTTAATTGATAAGGGTCGAGCCGGGACTAAGTTGGAAACATCCATTCCGCCGAAAGTATCCACATGTCGAGCGGACGAGTCGATAAGTCAACCCTTTGGGGACGAGCGAGTCGGGAAACGCGCCTCGGCCTCGGCCTCGGCCTCGGCTCACCTCGACGAGCGAGTGACGATAACAAGGCCCTCGCGGGCGTTAATGAGATTAATAATTCCCACCGATAAATACGCAATGACGTTTTCGCGCGACGGCCGAATGAATTTTGCAAACATCGATCGATTGCATGTCATGTCGTTCCGCGTCGACGAGTGGAAAACAGATCGGATGTATTTTTTTATACAGGAATTTATTTCGCTTAATTTGTTTGTTATTTTTTTAATCGCTTGCCTCTGCAATCTGCACGTAATTCTTGTTCCGATTATTGAGAGCAACGCGTGCGTTTTGGAAAATCAATTTCACTCGTGTGAAAATTCGCGAAATTCCTTGAAATGGAATCTCACTTAAAACGAGTAAAGAATGGTAGTATTTTTACTCGAAGTGATAATGAAAATACTGACATTCGAAATCATAAATAAAATATTTCATTTGAGCTTTTCGATCCGTCTTAATAATTGTCAATTGAATCTTTAATCTCAAGTGAAATATACTCAGTTGAATATATTTCAGTTTAGAATTGGATGTGAGTTTTTCAGTGAAATCGTGATTGCAAATATTACGTATACGTGAAAATATAAAACGTCGGATTCACTCTTGATGAGTAAAGAATCATTCAAATGGTCGCCTTTCTTCTCGAGTAGAACTTCACTCCGAGAAATTCAGAGAGCACACAAGAACGATTGACCAATGCTGCTTATTGATTTGCCGATTATTTTAATCAAAGAAAATTAATTAATGCCCAACACCGTCGATATGTTACAGATGCGTGATGTTGATAGCGTCAATTTCCCCAATTCTTCGCATCTGAGTCGGAGATGAGCGGAGAATCGAATCGCGCGGGAACGAAGTTCGCACGCAACGAAACAAGAATAGCGACGCGGGCTATCGTCGTTTTCAATACGGTGTCGTTTTCTATTCGGAGTTCGATTTACGCGACGGCGAATCTGAATTGCATCGCCGCAGACGTGCTTGAAACGCGATTGTATCGCGTGCGCGCCGCACTTTCTCCCTTACTTTCGTCGAAACGGCCGGTGAAAGCGCGTCCCCGGCAGCACCTAGGGAGACCAGCTGGTGTCCGCTGATCGGCTGCGAGCATTCGCGAAGGAGCTCAGCTGGCGCGGCGCGAGCAGTCAGCTCGCCGTGGAGTGCGCGTCGCCTCGACGACGCGCATCGTCGCACCAGATCGCGTGTCCAGCACCAGATCACGCGGTCACGGTTCTCAATACGGCGGAGTCGATCGACAGTCCTTCACTCGCGACGCGCGTTGAATTCCCGCGGTGAATTAGCGCGGCGCGAAGTCTTATGACGCGCTTGACCCGCTCCCGATATCTTATTTTACGTCGCTCTCCGCCAAGGTCGCAGACGGAGGAAACCGACGACGACGACGACCCACTGATGCGCTCGCCGATCGCCGTAACCTATGCTATTTCCGCAACGCGGACGTCGCGGTTAATTGTCGTGCCGTCAGTCGCGCGCGCAATTACCATGCTAATTCCAGCTGAGAAGAAACGATCGAGCGCGCACAATGTTCGCCGATGAATTATTCAGTCGCGCGAATGCGATTTCCCGACGGCACTTGACGGCACTCGCGCTTCGGCACACAGTGAAATCACCGTCACTGCGATCCTCCCGATCGCGACGAAAGGAGCGAACGGAGAAAACAGACGATAACACGTCAAACGATCAAGAGTTCACCAGCTGCGTCGGGGCGCGAATCGCGAATTGCCAATTCGCGAAGCATCACCGTGGAAGTTCTCGCGGACACTTGAGTACGCGCGACGACCCGACCTCGCGAGTCTCGGATCCCTCGCGTCTCTCCCTTCTCCTTTTCTCTCTGCAGTTCCGATTTAAAGTCGTCGACTAACGTCGGGAAAAACGCGGATAAGCGAAAGACTCGCGCACGAAAAACCGCACCGTACCGCGCTAACAGTCGATCGCATATGCGAACGTACCAGTCGCAGAGGGCCGGTAGACGAGGGGGAAGCGTGCAGGGGCGCGCGGGGGCGGCTGAGCCACGCCGAGTGCAACGTGACCGCCGATTCGCGGCCGATCCAATTGGACGTGCGGGTCACGTGGTGCCGCGGTCACGTTGCAGTCGCCGTGGCCGAGAGTGCACCTCTCGCTGTCGCCAGCGAGGAAAAGCGTTTCCTCCGTCGTCGGCAGGGCTCGATCTGTCCGCCCGAGGCTGTCTGTTTCTACTGCTTCGTCGTTTTCCACTCGTAGTCTCCACTCGCGATTCGACCGAAGCGCAGGCACGTTTTTCCAATTCACAGAATACTCGAGGAGTCCGCAAAATGTATCTCCCGCGACTTTTTGCATAATGAAATGTGAGAGTATTTAATAATTATTTAAATAAAGAACAGATAAAACAAGTGAGAACCTAATGTACACTAAGAGAGAAAATATAAAAAAAACAGTATTTATTATACTAATAACATATTCAATTATATATATACTCTTATATATAATATATATTTTTCATAATTTTATATATATATATATATATATATATATATATATATATATGTGTGTGTGATAACAAATTGCATATAAACAAATAGAAAACATTTACTAAATAACAAATTTGTTTGGATAAAAATTCTTTTGTATGATTAGAATAAAACACAATTGCTTTCGTGAAAAACCAAGGTTTTAAGAAAATGTATATTTGGAAAATATTTTGTATTAATATAAGTATAAATACGTTATATTATATATAGTACCTATCGAATAAATATCCTTTATTTCTTAGATATTCTTTCTCTCAGTATAAATGTTGGTGCAAATATATAAATTGTGGGAGGATAATAAATATTGGACTGTGTCAACGCCAAATATTTTTCCGGGCTTAACTTTCGTTTAACGCGTTACGTGTTCAAGATTAACAATTGAGTTGCAATTTTTGAAATGCCTTATCATCGAGAAGAGAAAGTTAAAAAAAATCAAACATTCTAATAACGAAAGTTGTCATTAATATGCTGTATTAATGCAGGTGTAGTGTCTGTTCATTCCTCCTTACATAAAGGATCTTCTTTCATTACATAAGCAAACCAGATCTACACGCAAAAAAAAACTAACTTCCAGAGTTAAAAAATAACTGTGGCAGATAAAATGTGTCACTGAAATAGGGACAGCTAATGTCGATACTACGGAAGCTAAATTTATTCGCTGTTTAAACTTAGGTGTTATAGCGAGAAATATTAGCTGCTAGAAACAAATGACTAGCAAATGATTGTAACTGTGCGGCAAACTTCTTTAATATATGTATACGATAAGAAATTTAGGAATAACTGCCGTTTTCTTAGCTATTTGAAATAATGTGCATTTTTAATATCATCTAATATATTTGTATTTCATAGCGAATGCATTTTAGCTGTCATAACCAATTCTTAGCAGTGACAGCTAAATGATTAGTCTTTTGATTAAGTTTGAATCAGCTACCGCGGTTTAGCTGATATTACTAAGTCATTTTTTGCGTGTAGTTCTTAGCTTTGAACGTCTGTACCTAGGTAAGTATTGTGTATGATTTCATCCATGTTTAGAGGAAGTTTCCTACTTAAATTGATCCCAGGAATACGCTCTCTTATATACAGTTTATTATAGGACCTTGTATAATCATATATAACGAATGGTGTGTTTAATCATATATAACGAATAGAACGCGTACTAATATCTTAGAAATCATGCTCTCGTTGGATTTCTGTCTCTCTTCACGATTGATTCGTCCGTGACGAAAATCTGCCGAATGTTCCAATTCGCCGAGATATCTTTTTTTCTTTCTTTCCCTGTCTCGCTCTTTCACGGTGAAAGGGTTTCCCCGCACCGGCAAATTCCGCTTTACGACTGTAAATGGATAACGCGACTTCGTGCCTCGGATAATTGTTCGCCGGCTTCGTCTTAAACGGGAATTTCATTTGCACCTTACTTAAAATTCTCAAGATACTCGGCACAAAGTATTGAAAAGTTGCTACGTGATGATCCCTGTCGATATTTTCGCCTGGTAACGACGGAATCCAAATTCGTCAGGAAGTTCCGAGATCATTAATGGACGAACGCGCGGGATCCTTCCGGCGAGTGGTAATTTTTAATTGCAAGCACGTCGCGCCGATTCCAAACCCGACAAGAGGTTTATTTCCGGAAATATAATTAAAGAGGAAACTTAGTGTCGTGTAGTCAGCTTAACGAGTCTATATTTTGCAGAAAGAAGCCGTGCTCCTTCGCTCGACCTTTCGTCGACCTGAGTGATCGCAAATCCTCTGACGAACTATTAATGATTAATTTTGTATTTTGCGTAACCACTTGTGTGCGATATCGTAGTTATTGATTGGAAAATCCGATTTGCGTAACAAATTTGTGTCCAACGGATTAAAATAGGATTTGTTGCATGTTGAATGAAGCGTGTATTTAACTATTCATCAGCCCATCGATCCAGCACGACACGTCTAATTTCTCGTTTATCGCGAGATGATGATCTCAAGGGGACGCAGACGTGACGACGGTACGTGTGTACGTCTTGGAACGTTGCAACGTATAATCGCAGAATAAGTCGGAATAATAAAATCACGGAATAATAAGACACGACCCAATGAGATGACTTATTGTCACAAAACTTCTCGCCTTCTGCGTCTACGTAAGACGGCTCGCGAAAGACTGCGCTACATCACGTCATTATCGTTATCTCGAGCGATAGTTAAAACGCCAGTTCTGCATCTCGCGCACTTAACCAGCATGTGGATCGCGAAAAAGAGATTCGTTATCGGATGAGATATACATTCGAGGCGCACTTTTGCGATCTCCAGATTTGCGGTAAAAAACATGCCAATACCTAGACACGTGTCTAATCCTGAGCTTTCTGATCGCTTTGATCTTTAAAGACGAATATTTAAACTTTTAATATAAAATATATGTACATATATTGAACATGTATTCTGCATTGACAATTTAAATATTTGTATTTAAAAAAAGATCAAAACAATAAGAACGTCTTGGGTCTGCTCTTTAAATACGACAAAATAAAAAGGGAAAATTAATCGCTCGAAAGCGGAAGGATTGGATTAATTTTAACCGGGAAATTATTTTAAATGTATTCTCTCTCCCACTAGAGAATTCTCTCACTTCTGCACATCATCCACTCTCGCATCTCGCGTAATTATTAAATTGCGCTGATTATTAATAGGGTGAAAGACAAAGACAGAAACAGAGAGAGAAAGAGAAAGAGAGAGCAAGATATGGGGAACTCGGTCGCGCGGACAAATTGGCAAGGACGTGCGTGATTTTCTAAGTGAAGCAACATTGCAGGTCGCACACAATTAGAGAATGTCGTATCTTTGAAACTGCGGTTACAAGATGCGCACCTGTGCGCACATCATGAGACAATTGAATTTGTACTCTGGAAATTTCTTGGAATGGAATTTCACTGGAAAAGTAAAGTGACCACACCACCGAGTTATTTGAATTCGAGTGATTCGTCATTCATATAGTGTGAGCTCTCTGTTCTGAATCGTTGAGTATTTTCACTTGAAACTGAAGAGTAAATCTAACGTGCTTCCTCAGGAACATATGTTCGTGCCACAGAAACATATGTTCATTCTAATTAGTATTTCCACGAATATTTCGAGTGACGCTTTTAATCCACCTCTCAATCGTTTCGGGTGAGATTCCACTCCACGAAATTTAGAGAGTAAAACAGTAGTTTCACAGTGACAACGCTTTAAGAGCAGTAGGCTCTTGTCCACAATCTTCCTTTAAGACGTAAGCCGTAAGAAATTGACCAACTACAGTCGATTATTTTTCTAAAAATCGATCATGATTGGTCAGTTTCTTACGGCTTACGTCTTAAAGCAAGATTATGGGGCTAAGGTAGCTTTCGCGACGTAATTCATTCGGTAATTATTTCTGACGGATTAGACCAGATGGCCATAACCGGTGACGAACAAAAAGCACGCGGTTATTTTTGCGAACTGTTATCCGCAAATCCGAACCTGCGTAATCTCGCTAGGCGCAAAAGTGTGTGCATGCGCGCCCACGTTATCCTATTATTTCGCGACGATGACGCAACGAGCTTAGGTGAGCGTCTGTTGCAATTGTTGCTAGTACGCGATTACGCGCGGGTTACATACCTGCAACGGCCGTTCTGAGGACGATCCTGCTGCGCAAGGACGATCCTCCGATCTCTCCGGAATCTCGTCGGTGGTAACGAAGTTGCGGATCCTCTGCGCTTCCGTCTGCGCTCTTCTAGTTACACACTCAACTCTGCGTTCTTCCAGTCGCATACAGCTGCGCTATAATATTTTTAACCAATAAATAAATAGCGTAAAGAATATTGCGCAGCACAGAAAGTCGCGGAGCGCTTTTGAAAATAAATAATAAAATCACAGGCACGGGAGGTAAATAATTTAATTATCCTAATTACGACTGGGCAGTTGTAATTAGGATCTCCGTGGAATTAGGAGGAAAAATCGTGATTTTAAAACGCGACTCCACTTTCACGACTACACGCAGAAAAGTGCATACTGCGCGCAAATGCATGTTACTTGCTTCAAGTATTTTAGAAGTTTATACACCAGAAAATCTATCACGAGTTCGTTATCAGCAGCAAGTTTAATCAAACTACATTATGAATTATAGTAAGTTGAGTTAATCAACAATAGTTTAATCAACAAAGTTTAATCAACAATATTAAATTAAAATAAAAAGTCAAACTTTTTCTTCGATATAGTCTTATAATATTCTTGTAAAGGAAGTAAATTCTTCTTTTGAGCGTGATAAGGAACGTGATAAGGAACTTTTCTAAAATTTGTAATAAGCATATCTCAAGACTATTATCAAGAAAATGTTCATTGTTGAAAATAACCATCCCTTAAAAATAAGAAAGTAAACTTTTTCTTAGCAATAGAGTGATCTCTTTCTGTGTGTAAAAATGTCGAGTCCACGTAGCTCGAAGTGTCTTGAAACTGACGTTATTTATTTTCAAATTTTGTACTTTTATTGGTTTGGTGAGAGAAAATCGCAATTCCTACCTTTATTAAAAGGCAGTGACGACTGATAATATATCCGTTATTCCGTACTGAAGGAGAGGCCGACGGGATTTTGTGGATAGTGGAAGGTATATTGAACTCTGGGATACACGGTGCTGTCGTAATTAGGCGTCCTGGTTATTGCGTAACTCTCTCCTCTCTTTATCCTTATTTCGTGCAGCGGATTATAGAGGAGGATCCTGTTCATTGTCGTGTCGCCAGTGTTGTAACTCGCTGTGTCCCTCGCGCGTTGCATAAGAAAGGATATTTACCTACGCGATATCCTTGATCGAATTATCGCGCTTACACGTAACAATTCTTCTCGCCGTGAGAGCAAGATACGACGCGCGGCATGACTGAACTGTGCAAAAGCGAACTGTGCGTATGCAGCTTCGATTCTCTCGCAAAAATATCTTCCACGCGGTACAATCATCTCTCCCATTCTCCAAGAGACGCGACGAAGTTACATCCTACATCTACTCGTAACTTCATCTGGAAAGAAATTCACTGTTATTTTAATAGTTATTTTAATAAAATGCATTATTGCCAAGGTGCGTAAGTTCACGCGCTATTTTCCTCGCATGCGTCTGCGTTCATACATTGGGTCAGTCAAGAAGTTCGATTCAATTATCTATTTTCAATATCCTCCGATAATAAATTGCTAGAATGCTGCCGGAAAATCATAGAAAACAATTCAAGCGACTAATTGGTTGACGAATCATTTGTTTTCATGGAATACAGCAAAATCAAATTTATCTAAAAAATTGAATCAAATCTTTTGACGGGTTCTATAGTACACACACACACACACATACAAAGCTCACTGTAGAACTTCCAAACTTCCGCACCCGTAATTATTCTCGATTATCTGTCTAGTTTTCGTTACACTTACAAAAGCCTGTCTTTATTACTTGAGACAAAGGGATTGCGTGCGGGTTCGTTGCCTTAGATCTTAACACTAGCGACACTTCCTGGCGGAAGCAGGGACTGTTCAGCGCGCTGCAAATGTCACAGATGAATAATTACAGTCATTTATTCGTTTTTTTTTTCATATACAAAACGTATCAAGAAAAACGGAGAGCGCCAGCGGTCTTCACCCCGGGCTACCGTTGCTCTTGCTACATCTTCTATCGTAAAACTGTGTACGTATGAATGTGTACGTGTATGTATGTATCGTGTAGTGTGTGGCATATATAAAAATGACTCTTGCTAAAAATCCGAAATGAGTGTCACTTCGTTCGTTCAAAACTCGGTTCCTTCGTTGGGGCTAACACTACGCTTGTTTTAATCTCTCGATGTTCTAGATATCGATATATAATATAATCGACGCTATTCTGTAAATATATATATAAGCACAATGCGTGCACACTCTATGTACATGCATTGCGCTTGTATATACATGTTCATAGATTATACATACATACATACATATATATATATATATATATATATATATATATATATATATAATCGCTCTATAACTAAATATCTTCTCTATACATCTTCTATATTATTTATAGCATTTTTTCCGTAAATTTTTTTCATGCGCTTTTCTTTACAGTATACTCTTGTTAGATTATTTGCTATTCGTAATACCACCTCTCTCGTGATTCCGTGAACGGTTCTCCTATCGACGTTGTTTCGTTTGAACGCGATTAGTTATCATACACGTTACTTAACTCATGCACATACGTATATATTCGCACTTAAAAAATTTACACAAGGAGAAAAAGGAAAAGGATAACTGAAAGACTACTCTCGCCGACGAAGCAGAAATCAAGCCTCCCGCGACTCCTCTCTGCCCGGACAGCACAAATTATCAAAAGATGTCTTGAAGACGTCCAAAGGACGTCTAAAAGAGAAATAGAATGTCTATTGGAGACATTTTCAAGACATTCTTTTAGTAGATTGTGCTGTCCGAATGACAACAATCACAACGACGAATCGCGGGCGTTGTGATTAAGCAAGATCGCGAACGAAAAAAAAGGGAAGAAAGGAACATGGAGGGAAGAGCAACGATGGAAACATCCTCTAACCGCGATCATTCATACGCGCTGCGGTTGCCGCTTATTCCGCACTAACAAGGAAACTTTCAGAAGCCTCTTCGAGTTTCGCGATTCGCGGATTTGTGGTGGAGTGGCTCGAAATAAAAGACGATCCCCTTTTATTCCGAGCCGCTGAATAAGTAGAGAAGAAAAAAAAGAAACACAAAAGAAAAAAAAAGGAAAACAAACGGACGTTTGAGGTTCATTAAAATCATAAAATTCGACAATACCCGAACGTTCGAATTCGTAATATCCGAATGTTTCCTCGTCGTCTACTCTGTCGACTGTCGCTGTTATACTTTCGCTCGTCTCTCTATAAAAGTATCTTCTTATCATTTAAATAACATTCAGTAAAAGGCTCTCTCACTCTCTCTATCTTTCTCCCTCCTTCTCTCTTTTATCGCGACGTTTAAACAAAAGGACCTGATGGCTGCGGCGGCATGTCGGGATGTTAACGATTGCGCTCGTTAAAGCACGACGCGAAGGAATTACCCGGTCTCGTCCGCGGTGAGTTCTAATGCGCGCTACGAGCGCAACTTCGATCATGTTCGGTCGACAGATTCAAAATGGCTCGCACGTAGTCGCGGAAGTGAAGACGAAAAGTGCGCGCGAGTACACTGCGTACGTAAATCCGGTGCAAATACGTTGTAAACCGTGTGCCGTAAGAATTGGCCAATCATAGCCGATTATTCTTCTAACAATCGATTGTGATTGGTCTTACGGTTTACGACATCTATCGTAGAACCAACATAAAAACGAATCGTACTCAACTTCCGTCGCGATCGAGAGCGCGCGAATAGTCGATTTGTACCCGAAGACAAAAGATTGTTTAAATTAACGTGTCTGGATGAAGTCAAATGAAGAGTAAGTAGGGTCTGTAAAACCAAGCACGATTAATGTAGCGCTATAAAAATTTTATGGCAATACATTGCTACTTGGCCTTTATAGGCTCTATTTATTCATCATTAAATTAACATTACGCAATTAAATGCGTCTTGCACAGAATTTCTGGTTCTCAAGAACCGAATTTGAAATTCATAAGAACCAGAAATTCGGTCTGCTTCAACCAAAACGCGTTCAATTGCGTCATTGTGTTCAATCAACTAGTAGTTTTTGTTTTTTCCCACAGAATACTATGACAGTATCACAAACAGGAGGAGCGCGAACTCATTCCGATACCAGTGGACTCTTAAAAAATATTATATATATATATATATATATATATATATATATATATATATATGCGTACGATATAACATATGATATATAATATTATATAATATATAATACACATGTATTATATATAATATAATATGTGATGATATATATATATATGCGGCACACATGAGCGAAGATTCGAGACCTACTAGCAGAAACGGAACTGCGCCAAAGGAACTGCAATCCGCGACAGTCCTCGCCAAATGCGAATCCTATCGAATCCCGCGCGAAAGGAACACCACGGCGAAATCCGCATACACGCCATCGCACTAAATGTATATTTCCGTGCAAAAATCTCTTAATAGAATGCTTAATTTATAACAAGTAATTCGATTGCGGTACGATAATCAAGGCCGTCGAAGCTGACAGTAGACAATTATCGCGATATATCAAGCGGATCTTATTAAACATATAGTTTCTTTCTCTCTCTCTCTTGCTCTCTCTCTCTGTTGCTCTCTAGTTATAATGCGCAATTCACTTATAATATGCCTTTCTCGCTCGGTAATCTATATAAATGTCACATAACAAACTTTACATGTACGGTCGTTCCCGCGAACGTTGCGATTAAAGATAACTGGGGGATAACATCATATAATTCCCCGCTCCTTCCTATTTTCGCGTTTGGGAAGGAGCGGAAGATCGGTCGAATCTCACATGACTCCCCCGACTTCTAACATCTAATTAATGTTAATTAGTTCTCGATGAAAACCGCGTTAACAACGAAGCATAACGCTCGGCCCTTGATCGAAGGATCGATCGACGTTATTTGCGACTCGGCACCGCTGAAAAGGCGATTTGCGAAAACGTCAAGAGCCAGCTGTCAACGAATCGAACTTTCACAGAAAAAAGAAACTAATCAACTTGCATATAATACGTATTATATAAATCTTACGGGATTGTTGCAACAAATAGTGATCTAAGCCTACTTAAATCGACAAGCTCACTTACAAAATAAGTGTAATCGCTGTATATAAAACTACGGTTTCAATCTCGTTACATACATCTCTTTGCTCGTCGCAATCAAGGACGTACGCACTTGTAACACGCCTGGTCTGGAATTTAACAACATCTTGCTCGTTCTATTGTCGCGCTGTTTTGATTGTAAAAGATGGAGGGGGGAGAATCTCATTCTCATTAGCCTATCAATTAATAAAAATGGACACGGGGTGTCTTAGAAGCACCGATCTTCATTTCAACAGATTCTTTGACGGATCTCGCGCGTAACCTCTCGAAGCGAGGGGCAATACGAATCGTTTACTCACGCCGCAGCTTTTCGATATTCGTTAAAAAATATTTTTGCACACACACATATATTCATATATATACATATATATTTATATCTCAAATAAAAAAATTCTCTGTAAAAATAAAGCCTCTTCGGTTTTGAATGAGCAATAGAATCTCGTTATACACTTAATGATCCGCCTAGATGTATCTCGAACTGGTCTACCTTGAATTTTCGTGAAATCAAGATCAACCGCTGCCAAAGAATCTGTCGTTGTGTATACGACCGTAAAGCGTCTGCCCTCCGTCGCTATCTTTAAAACGCGGACGAACGACGCGCATTAGGAACAAAGACGGCGCGTAGAAAGATGCGCGTCAACGTTATGTCAAATGGACACCGGGAACGACGTTTATAACAATTTGAAAGATTGCCGCGAGACCGTTTCACGTGTACTCTCGCGATGTACACACCAGGTACGCATTCGACACCACGCAACCGATTGCTCGATCCGTTGTTGCTCTTGGAAACATGCAGGACATTGTACAAAGTTGCAATAATCAAATCTTCCTCGTCATCTTTTTCTTCTGTTCTTTTTTCTTCTTCTGCTTATTCCACTTCTAGCGCTGCTACTACTACTTCTAAATCTTCTTTTTCTGCTTCTTTTTCCTCGTCTTTCATATTCGACTTATAGGAACATCCAAATGGAGGGTTCTAACACGTGTTCTTGAGTGATTATCGTGCGCGCATCTCGTCTTATTTCACACGCTTCGGCGGCCTGCCGCGCTTCTTCTTAGGCACGGTCTTCGCGGTTCGTACGACGAGCGACGGTTTGGCAGGCGCGCTTCTCGCTTTACGAGCTGCCCTCGCCGCGGCGATCTCGCGCAACTCCACCGCATCGAAATTCGTATCCTCGACGACTCTCCTCGAACGTCTGGTGCGCCTCGCCACTTGCTCCATCTCGTCGAATTTATCCTGCAAGCGGCGCGCCAGTTCGTAATCCTCTCGCTCCTGCAGGAGTACCTGCTCGATCCGTTGCTGCTCTTTGATTACCTCTTCGTCCGAAAGGCGCTCGTGCTTCTCATCTACGTCGGCGACATTGCTCTCCTCCAAGACATTGCATTCCTCCGTCTCGTCGCAGGACTCTGGCGGCGAGTCATAATTGAACTTGCCATTGTTGTATCGCGTACCGTTCGACTCGCTGCCAACCACTCCTCTGGAAATCTTGGTCGAACTCGCAGTTCGCGCTGATCTCTTGGACGCAGGCGCGGCGACCACTTTGCCGTTTGTCGCGTTTGTCGACGACTCACTCTTCTCCGCGGTGCTTCGGGTAGCCGCGTGCATTCTCCGTCGCTTCGATGTGCTGTCGACGAGTTTCTCGTTCTCCCGGGACGACGAAACTACGACGGCTTGATTCTCGACCGCGGAGCTCTTGTCTCTCCTCTCAGATAACACTCTCTTCCTCGTGCTCCTTTTAGACGACGTGTCGGACTCCGCTTCTGTCGGCTTCAGCGTCTTTTTTTCCGCGTTCACTTTCCTCCTCTTAATTCGTTCCGCTATATTTTCGAGCGCTACGTCATCGTCGCCGTCCCGCTCGTCGTTTTGCGGACTCGTTTTGCCACACGACGAACTGGAACCCCTTGGATCATCGTCCTGCTTCTGCTTGTCCTCTTCCTCCTCCACCTCCTCTTCTTCCATTTCCTCCCCCTCCTCCTGTTCCTCCTCTTTTGCGTCCAAGATAAGTTCGGCACCCTTTTTACAGTACCTGACGTTTCTGTGTCGTTTGGACTTGGCCACCATGCCGTTTCTCACGCGTGTCCGCCAAGACTTACGAATCGTCTTCGCGTCCAACTCGTCGTCTAACGACAATTTTTTGCTCACCTTAGTGCCATTGACGATCTTGTTTACGCTCTTCGTGTAATTTTTGTTGCTGTCGAACGACGATTCGAGGATAAAATCGAGTCGGGCGTCGCTCGTCTGCGGTTTCATTGACTTACTCAAAACCGTCTGGTTGAGTGACGTCGACGGTTTCTGATCGATCGGGGCCGCCGTATCCGTATCTACATTGCGCGCAGCTTGCTTTTCCCTCGCATCCTGCCTTGCTTTACCTATTACAACATATTACAAAATAAGTAGAAACGAGCATATTTTCACATTTACATCGTTTTGATTACGCGTCTAATCGCGGATGAAGTATGTCGTACGACAAAAAAAAGGCTGCCATTTTTTATCAAATATTAAAAGTTGATGAAAGAATCTAGCTCGCCATTAAGATATATACGTGCATAAAATGACAAACTGTTGAATTTTAAACTTTCTCAACAAAGGAGTTTAACTTGAATTTTCTTTGAAGATTTACTATAATGTGAAAATATAAAATTGTATATTAATAGCGTCTCTATGTATATGATGAACAATGAGGTTATATAAAATGTTGCACATATAATTTACCTCTGAAAGCGCTCCAGGAACATCCAATGATTCGTTTTAGATGCGTCGGTGACGGAGGTTTCAGTACCGCGTTGATCACCCTTTTCATAATAGGAACCACTCTGATCAGCTTCGGATCAATCTGTTTTCCATCTGGAAGCAAATATATACATATATATTAATATAATGCAATATAAATACAAGCAAACACCGAAATTATCTTTCACAAAAATTAAAAAAACACATCATTTTTACATAAAATTTATTTTGTTAACTTTAGTTATTTTATTAACTGTAGTTATTTATTTTGTTAACTTTAGTTCTTATTTTGAATTCTCTTTTATCGATGAAATGCCTCTGAGCGTCAATTTTAAAATAAATCGAAGTTCAAACTCTCTTCAAATATATCACATACATTGTTAAAACAGAGTTTAAATTTAAATCTAAGATTAAACTACTATTGAAAAATCGGTTCTAAATATGTTTACAAGTCAATCAGGAAGCTTATAATTCACATTCAGAAAGACACTTTAAAACAGAAGAATGTTCGGGATAAGAATCTTCATATGTATTGTTAACTTTATTTTTGTTTAAAACAAAGATATATATCACGGCGCCCACACGTACCTGAAGAAATTTTGAACGATGTCCTCGGCACTGTCTTGATCGGCTTGAAGTGATGGATCTCCTGATTAATGCTATCGTGACTGCCCGAGCTCTCCGCGCTTCCTATCCTCTCATCGTCGTCGGTCCGATGTGGCCCGAGTGATCCGTGTGTTCTGCACACTTCCACTCCTAGGCTCTTCTTCTTGCTATTCACTACGTCGCTCGGCACACGCAGCTCCTCCTTGGTTTCGGTGGCATAAGCCTGCGACGTGGAGCATCCAGGATCCGTGGGATAATTCGAGGTACATGGTTGAATGTACCTGGGTACCGCTTGGTGCTTGAACGACTTCGTCACAACGTTGTAGACGGCCAATTGCTTCGGACAACAGTTCTTGTATGCGTTAGGTGCGTTCGTCTTCACTTTGCAGTATCTCTCAGTGCAGATCTTCGTTAACAACGCCATATTCGTCCGTCGTAGATCCGGGTTATCTCTGATGGATTCAGGAAGACTCGTCCTCTTGTTATCTAAGTGTGTACTTTCGGCTTGTTGCGCTTCGACATTATTTACACGTGTGGTCTTCACGTTGAACTTGGACGTGTCGTACGCGTAGTTCGACGACGTATTCAAGCACTCGCTGTAGCACTTAGCCGCCTCCTTTTGCTTCTCCGCGACTTGCTTTTTCGCCAAGGTCTTGGCCAGCAACTGATCCTGCGCCAATTGCGCCAGCAACAGATGCTGCTCCTCCGCTTGAATCTTTTGTATCAAGGCCTCGCTGGCTATCTGCTCAGCCTGCCTCTGACGTCGCATTTCTTCTTCGGCTATTTGAAGTTGCGCTTCATATTCACGATGTATCTCTCCGGCCGCGCTGAGTATCCTGTCTGTTGCGAAATCTGCGACAAAGTAAACATAGAATATACATTGTTAGAACAAAAAGTTCTATTTAATTCAAGTAATTTAAACTACTATTTAAAAAATTAAGGCTCTTAAATCTAAGTTTACACTACTATTGAAAAATTGGGAAATGCATCAACTGTTACAAATTGTAATGAAAGCGTTCACTTATGAAGTGAATACAAAAGTATTCACTTCTCAGCAAAATATCATTCTATGTTCAGAATCGCTTTTTATTGAAGAAATTACCAGTCAACAGAGAATCGTGATTGTCAACATTTAAAAATAACAAGCAAAAGGAATCGCTTTTACAGAGTGTTGATTTTACATATAAATTATGATATTCTACATGTAGAGATAACATAAACTATATATAAGATATCATATAGACAATACGTGATCTGTTGATGTTGTTTAAAAACTATGTGACTTGTTCAAAAAATAATTAATAAATGTTTGTGTTGTTATTTAATCTTTAGAATTCTGATGAAAATTTATGGATATTGCTGCTTAAACAAGTGCACAGAATTCTCTAATGACATTCTCTTGCTTTCAAAATTAAATATGCCTATCTGTCATGATGAAATGAAAATGTTATGCAATTTGTTATCCTTTTTAAACATTACATTTAATAATCAACACTCAAAATAGATATCGTAAATACTGTCCTGTAACTTGATTATTCTTTTCTGCATATATTTTAATACAATTTACGATACATAGTTTGCGTTGCTTACATGAATAAAGATCGTATATACATCATGTGTAGACAATATATAAACAATCTGCACAGACGTAATCTTGAGATATGCGGCACAAGCATCTCGTTTTGCACAGTGCAGCGGAACAACGACGTACACAAAAACGCACAAATGTAAGGACGCCGTGAGATGCCAAGCGCGGGCGAGAAACACATTCCGAGATTACATAATTCACAGCCAACACGACGAGAAACGTTCGTCGGCGGTGAGGAACACGCGAGAGGCGTAGTCAAGTGACAAATAATGACACGCTAGTCGCATTCCTCATAGGTTATGTTACGTTTGTTTATTGCTGGTATGCGCGCGCGGGGATGTGTGCGTGTGTGTATGCACGTACGTGCGATGTCACTCACCAGCGTCCAAGCCGAGGTCCCGCTCTTCGCCGTTATGCTTGTCCTCGACCTCCTTTGGAAATTTCGTCCGGATGAACTCCCAGAGGCCGTGGTTCACCAGGGTCTCCGACTTGGTAGCGGTGCGCAGCCACGAGCCTACCCTGAGCCTGCAGAGAGGACAGCTCAGGCTGTTGTGCTCGAACGTGCCCTTCAGGCAGCGCAGGCAGAGGTTATGTGTGCACGGCAGCGTCACTGGCTCGATCAGGATGCCGCGGCACACCGGGCACATGAGATCCCGCAGACGCACGTCCGCGCTGGGCCGCGACAACGACAAATCGAACAGTTTCGACGAGCGTTTCAGATATGTCGCCATCTTTCCATGTTCCTGCTACGCGACTATCAACGACAGCACTGCGCTCCACTGCCACCATCACGAAGCACTCGGCGTTGGCGATCCCGGATGGGGATTCCGCCGTTCCTTTGTGCGTATGCGGAACGCGCGGATTCGCCACAAGCGATCGGAACGCCGGAACGGCTGGACTGACGTGCGGCGCGCTGCTTGTTCGATACATCGAGTTGACTCGTGACCGCTTCTGTTGACAATTTTGAAAATTTGTAATGCTCTTTTCGTGCAAAAAGAATCATTGGCAAAAATAATATTATTGGAATTATGACTGAGTGTCTTTTCTCAGATTCGCTTGCTTTTTTATTCAAATAATATCTCATTATTACTTTGAAATAAGTATATGTATATATATATATATATATACATATATATATATATATATATAT
>NW_022639455.1:3146720-3196220 GCF_010583005.1 Odontomachus brunneus | reverse complement strand
TATATAAAGCAATATTGAAACTATGATCTTGATAAGCACACGGTGCTGAAATAACGAGACTTCGTTCTCTATCGGTATATATATATTAAAAAATAGTCGCAAAATTTGTATTTTAACATAACAGTATCATAATTCCATAATAAGATATGTATATTTTTGACATAATTCTTATAACACATTTATGGTCCAGAATATTATATTCGTGCGATATATATAGTGTATATTCTTTACTCTCTTTCCTGCAACTTATTGTATATATATATATATAATATATGTATATATTACTGTAGTAAATTTATATATTTTTATACTCTGACTACTTACTCCTTAATCAATTGTCCCTAAATTTATCAGAAGTAAGCCACGTGCAAAAGGAAATCCGTGAATTTTAAATAACGATGAAATAGGAAGGAACAATTGCAAATTTTCAATTATCAATTAATCTATATTAATAAGTATTAATATTAATAAGTATTAAAGATTGCACACGTTTACGTACCTAGAAAATATACGCAACGTGCCTAAAGAGACAATATTCCAAAATGCGCATTAATATTTTTGTGAATATAACATTTATCTACAATTACAAAACGAAAATGAGTAAATCACAAAAGGATCGATTTAATTATAATTAAGAAAAAAAAGAAAATAAAAGAGAAAAAAAACTCGTTATCATAGCGGATCCCTGTACCTACCGCTTTCGTGAAATGCTTAACGATAAGAACCACTTGTCCGTTTATACATTTTCCTACGAAGCCGAGTATCGAATACTTCAGCATCTTGCACGACGTGACTCTGAGTCGGTAGCGACTATGTATGGAAGCTTCGAATTCCTGTATTACGATTGCGTTCTCGGACACAATTCAGACGCATTCACGACATACAGACGAATAGGATCGAATATCCGATCAGCCTTAGGATGATTTCTCTAATTTATTAGACATCTATTTTGCTTTAGCCGACGAACGATTCCTCAGATTCTTCTTCGTCGCCTGGTCCACCTCCGGGAGCTCGTCGTCCTCGGACTGGACGGATTTCTTGCCTAAGCACACATACGATGTTGGCATCATTGATATAAAATCTGGCACAGGGATGACGGAAAAAGATTCAGTGTAACTACAGTCTCTTACCTTCTCGCTTCCTCGACTTTTGTTTTGGTTTCGCCTTCACAACGACCGGTGCAGCGTTTTCGCGTGCGTACTTTAGTTGTTTCTTAATGAGCAGATACAGTAGGTAGGATTGGAAGAACGAGATGACGGATACCATCGCATATTGTACGGCAGGGATGTTGAAGTTGCCGGTGGCGAAGTCGAATTTGTTTTCCAACTTTCTCAAACCGTACATGAACACCACTGTTGTCAGCACGACGCTCGCTACACGCGCGAACGCGTACGTTGAATTGGCAACGAGGAAAGATACTGTGGAGTTGTAGAAATATATTAATATATTAGCATTACTAATTCTTACAGTTTTTATGTAGATTATTATTTAGCAACAAGAGAAACTTACGTCTCGACGCTTTCTCTTTTTGACTAATGAAATGGATCAGTCTGGCACTGTGTAGCAAGGCGTCTCCCATGAAATGCAGAGCTAGCAGAATTACAGCAAGCTGTTGGAAACTGCAAGAGAAATGATTATTGCAAACAGGCACAAGAGTGAAAGAGAAATATCTACAATGCGCTATTATATAATCTTACTTGAAGAAATAAGCCAAAAATGTGAAGAACAGTCCGACAGTCGCGTGGAGAACGCGCAGCGGAATATCCTCCTTCTTGACTCGTTGGAAATACAACTCGGGGTAACAGTGCAACCAGTAGGAGAACTGAGCAACGAAAAACAGCTTCAGAGAGAAGGACATTGGCGCTGGATATTCCATCCACAATGCTGGTAGATTTAAAAGTACATTTTCCCTGAAAGAAAGATAATAGTTTTTTAATATATCATCTCTGGTTGATACTTAGAAAATCAGATATAATATTATCTTTTTACTGATATTACCTGATTATAATATCAATGGCCCACAATGTAAACACTATATAAAAGACAATCAATTGGCAGGACTCGTTGAATTTGAAAAGTTTGGCCTTGCTGAGATGAAGCCGCTTGGAAATTTTCTATGGAAGAAAGCAATTTTGTCAATAAAGGTTCACCAAAGCTAAATATGCATTTATAATTAATTATAAGTAGCTATCTTACATCAAATATATATTCTTGGAGCACAGCGTGCAGTACGATAGTTATCAAAAAGTAAAAGAATACTGCACATGCATCCTTCCACCCTGTAGTATACCTTGTTGTAACTATTGGGTCTTCAGTAGAATTGGTCACATTGTAATGCAAGGCAACAAAAGTATATGCCCATGGTGAGGTAACCTGAAAGGAAATGATAATATTAGATAAAATCTTTGAGATAAAACTTTTACATATAACAACCATAAATATCATATATATGACTATATGATATATATCATATATATGACTATAAAAATAACATATGCAGTAAATAATCCTAATTAAATAATTCTGATACATCTTTTTTCTTCAAAATTAATGTCATAATAAATATAGCAACTGCAGTAACTATAGTGTTCAACAACTATACATATTTATAATTCAAAATATGTCATTAATAGTTGATGATAGGTTTTCATATAAAACATACAATATATCTTTGCAAATACAATCAACAAACAATCACCTACAACTAGACTTTATCCAATTAAACTCTATCGCGATATTTACTACTTGTAACATATGGTCGCCCCACTTTTCCGATTTCCACCCGATTTCCTGGAGTTTTCATTTCGCCCGAGATACAGAAACGAAGACCCGAACGGAGCATGCGAACGGGGATACGACTGGTTCGACCTGGGATTGGTTTGGCACAACCTGGGAGATCGAATGTTCTCAAAATTACAGGACAAAGGACACGGGTACAGGACGCCGGTAGAAGAATCGACGTGCACACTAACCTGTATCATCAAGCCGACTACGAAGACCATCGCCACGCAGGAGACGATGTCCGCGTGATTCTGTATGATGAATTCATGGCTGAATATCGGCGGATTCTTGCTCGAGTTCTTGCGTCCTTTCACCGCGACCATTTTGCCACCGAGGAGTCCTCACCGCACGACGATCGCGACACGACAGACAGGCGAGTTCACCACCCGCCAAGCCACACTTTCAACTGTACTCACCACGGAAACGTCACACGCGCACTACGCTACGCGGCGGCCAACGCCGAGCAATGTGGCGTTCGCCGGCCCAACTTGTTGGCACTACGTGAGTCATACCAGAAAGAAGCATGATAGCAGCCACCAGCCTGATTTAAATCGCTAGGCTAGGCACATTTTCGAGACGCCATCTAACAAAGTGCGCCCTTACTACGTTCGTTAGGCGAATTTTCGCGGTGATAACGATAAAATGCGCCTAGTTCATGCCCGTTGTTCTTCCGTACAATGATAGTAAGTTAGAAAAGGACGACGTCTAATCGCTCTATTCTTGTCTCATCGCTGATGAGCGGACCGCGTGACATAGGCACGAAGCTAGCGGCGATATTATGGAGTTTTTGCAATTTCGTATTTTAGATACAGTAAACGCTGAAGTCACGTGACTTCATACCGTATTCCATTTTTACGTCGCCTACTTCAAAAGAGTTTTTACACGGTGAATGTTATGGTAACGATAAAACAGTATTTTATAATAAGATGAAGGCTTTGACTATATAAGCAGAGAGAAACCTAAGAGCGGTCACGCTATACGTTTTGGCCGACACCGATTTTCACACTGTTCGATGCGTCATCTGCATTCATTTTTGAGGTAGAACTACGTTCCCTACGCCCATTTTCAGACGCTACCGGTAAAGTGTCGAGTGTTGTGTCCATTCTACGCTCATTTTCTGGCGATTGTGTCCGTGTAAGCTCATTCTACATTGCGTAATGGCTCCTGACACACGACGCGATAATGTTGCCACGCGGCGGAAGTCCACGCGACAGCCAATCAATATGTTGTTTTTCCGTAAGAGCTAGAAGGTTATTACGGAAAGTAGCATATTGATTGGCTGTCGCGCGAACTTCCGCCGCGCGGCAAGCATTACCGCGTCCTGTGTGCAGGAGCCATTAGAGCATATATATATGGAGGGGGAATTGCGTATGCCTCCTGTAGACCAAAAGTGTCTCCAAGATTTGTGCGAGAGAGAAAGGTATACATTCCTATTCCTTCTCTGTGCGCCACATGCGTCAGTTGTTGCTGGACTACAAAATTATTGGTTTCAATATTTTTTTACTTGAATTCTATCAACTTTACCGAAAAATAGCAAGAGATAAAAATTGTTTATTTTCTTCTCATAAAGCTCGAAGAATTTTTTCAGAATTTTATATTAACTTTTTAGTACTGCATTTTTGCGTTTTCTTGCATTTTCTTGAAGTACTAAAAAGTTAATACAAAATTCTGAAAAAATTCTCAGAGCTCTATGAGAAGAAAATAAATAACATCTGTCAACTCTATAATCTAACCTAACCTGTCAACTTCAACGCACGCGTACAGAGGACGAATAGGAACGTATAACTTTCTCTCTCGCACTTTCTCTCTCTTGGATACACTTTCGTACCAGCATTCCCCCTCCATATGCTCTAAGGTTGTCACGCTCTATTGTGTCACAGATGGCGACCTCCGCGAATTGTCTTTCGTAACTAGTGCAAAAGTAGAATTTTCATTTGGGTTGCATTTCAAATATATCCTTTTTGAAGAAATTTTACTCGATTCTTTATAGTATATATAATTATAGATATTATATCTGTAAAAAAATAAAAATAAAAATAAAATAAAAATAAAAATAAAAATCAGAATAAAGCTACATACTCGAACGATTTCAATGGCATTACTAGATTTTCATAAAAATATTTGTGACCGAATAAGTTATACGATAAAATATTTGATATTTTTATGACATATCATTACGATTAATATTAGCCGACGAAATTAAACATATCATCTGTACAACATATCAGATCTAATAATTTATTGTATAGTTTTTGTAACACAAAATCAGGTAACGTGTGCGTAACATGTTTAGAAGATTTAGTTTATTTCACGACATAGATACAACATCGTCAATGTGTATGATAATACGTATTCATACCGCCAGATTTATACGTTCGTCGATTTAGACAATCGATCTCGATCGAAATTCCGAATTTTTGACAAATGTATACAATATAATACGCGTCGCGCCGTCGAAAGTGCGGTGGGATGCCGATCACATCGGAAGAGAAAAAATAAATTATGATAAATGTAATACTATATATACGTCACGGATCTCGGATGTAAATTCATTGATCAACAATGACTCGAAAATATATCTCTGAAATCTTAAAAATAATATCTCATTTCTATACACGCGTATCCTTAATGCGCCAATGCGCCGGGAACAGCTAACAGTTCGACATTACGCGAGTACCATTTGTACGTTTCTGCGTGTACAGCTTTGCAGTACAGTGCGATAAATACAGCGCTCGATAATTACACATGTTATAATTGGCCATAGTTATACAAGAATAATCCAATCTACAAAATTATGATTTTTTTGGTTTTTGTTTTATCAATGAGTAATTCATACGACTTTCTACATAAAAAACAAAAAAGATCCAAACCTCATGAACGTCTAAAATTAATTAAAAAGCAGTTTTCACTTTCTACTGGTTGCATCTTTTTTACCTATTGCCAAGGATTAAATTTATCAATGAATATCGTTAAAAAGAAGAAAATTGACTATGCTTAACTTCTTGAATAATTGCAAAGAAAGTGCAATCTGTACTTTTTAAATCATGTATCAAATGTTTATTTTCATTTTTCTCAAAACATACTTCATGTAGGTTGAATCGTTCTTGCATAACTACAGTTAATTATACATATTAGTATGTCGACGAAGAGATACGCGAATCAAATAACTGTCCGAATATATATTAACACGTCGGGTGCGAGTTCTAGCAACATAGTCGCTTTCATGATAAAAATTCATCGAGACACACACGAGAATGTACGATAAAACGTGTTTCAATGCTCGGATACAATTTGCGAATTTGTCTGTTCTTTTTACCTGAATTAGATTGCATCTTTTTCCTCTGAAGTGAAACGAGTGTATCACAGGGAAAAAGAACAAAGTTGCTGCGCTAATGCAGCTAAAAAGAATAGACTTAATAATTTGACACACAAATAAAATTGACGACAGCCTTTGTGTCTCCCCCATCATCGCGCCTCAGTTTCGTTCAAATACGATCTCTTTGGTTGCCTTTGTAGCCTCTTGCTGTAGTAACGAATAAACGAAGAAAATCTCTATGCGATACGACGTTTAAATGATTAAATGTCGTGTTAGTGGTATTATTCGATTGCTTTTCAAACGAGAGTTATAATCTCCTACTTGTCGTATACACTACCAAGTAGTAGATCATACATACGTACTTCGATAACGATTTGAGAAACAAGCAATCTATAACTCTTTTTACGTATATTACATTTTACGATCTTACGTTAATACCCTAATTCGAGAGCAAACTCGTAACATACGCGCGTATAATTATTGTACTTTCGAAGTTTGTTTACTTGTCCTTGCTTCTTTCTTTTTCTCTTTACGCATGCACGCATCGAACGTTATCTATTAAGCCAATCTTATGTGCAAGTCGACGCGAGTTGCGAGTGCTAAGTGCGGCGGCATTCAAAACGAAAGATCGTGGCGTGCTCCGCGATTCTTCACGCGAGCGGGTTGGCGGGTGCGCGAATTACTTATGTAGAGAAAATTATGAAAAGTACACGCTACAACGGGCGCATACATACAACATGCATGCACACACATACACGAGTCTCTCCCTCTCCCTCTCTTTCTTCCCATCTCTTTTACGTTCGTACTCCCGTTAATCACGCTCGGTAATGTTACTCATTTACGCATACAAGCGGATATGCGAACGTGAACGAGCGAGCGAGCGAGTTGTACGGCACGCGAGACATAATTATAATTTCCAGTGGTCACCAAAATGCAACTGCCTGGTCTCTATAGAATCTCGCAAGAGCACGAGACGAGAACGCTACCTTATATACGCCGAGAAAACAATTACAAGAGATTATTAATAGTTTGCACGATTTCGTCGAAAGATAAATATACGAGTATAGTAAGAGAAAAGGAATTAAATCTAAGTACTCGTTTGTGGTCACAAGCCTTAAATTTTAGCGAAATTCTTTAATGTTACATGCAACCAGAGCGCGACTCACGGGTCGATCTCTCTTCCTCTCTTTCTATCTCTTCCCTTCTACTGCGTGAGTCGTACGTTCACCGTTGCAAAATTATGTTTTGAGGTAGACAGGTATATTCTCCAATAGCTTTTTATAGCTTCGAGTAAACGCTAAACCGAAGGATAAACATTTTCATCAACGCACAAAATGCCACATTAATTTTTAATCCTATACCTTAGTAGACCACAAATACAATTCACAAAGTTTAATCTGTAAAACTCTCGAAATTTCACAATCTGATTCACTTCTCGATCCGTGTGTCGCAACTGAAAATCGTACTTGTTACAAATGTTTCACCGGATGTTACGTCAAGTATAATGCAAACTGACGAAATAAGACTTCTCGTCAAGCTGAATTTAATTCTTGAATTTAATTTTTGATTCACGATGATAAAAACATCGAAAATAATATCATCGTTCACTAAAGACGCTAACAAGTTAACATGAATTGTTTTTCGTTTCTGATAATTGTACCATGGTTTCACCATGGTGCGATATTTCAATAGCATATTCTGAGGTTCAATTAAAATCAAACATTCTAATGTGAAATATTACGATAGCTTTACTAGCCGATATTTTATAACTCTGAAATTTCTAGAGTTATAATTTTGGATATTATATATAATAAATATAAATACACACATATATATGTGCATATGTGAATTCAATTTAATTAAAATTTCAACTATTAAACACGCACTGATTAAAATATCGCACAATAACTTACTAGACAGCAAAATTGTATACCGGATTCGAGCAGCATATCAAATGTAAGTCTCTAATGTATCACTGGTTGGTTTCTTAATTTTTGTCGCGTGTTCCTTTTCTTTCTCTGTTTATTTCTCTCTCTTTCTCTCTTTCTCTCTCTGTTTGATGAAAGCGATTCTGTAATTCTCCATAATTTGGCGCCTAAACTTCGTGTACCTTATTATACGCTAGAAATTTTTACATTTATCGAAGTGTCTAGTGTAATTTCATTACTATACATCAAAATTGCACACAATGCGATTTTAACGTCACTAGGAAATATATTGTAACAATACCGCGCCATCTCGTCGTTATCCAAACGGGGAGACCTCACTTCTATTGGCACGAACCGAGCTCGCATGACTGAAGTATATCTTACATCTCTCGCGCTTCAGATACTGCCTTTGTACCTATTTCTCACCTGAGTTGGAAAATTCGAGTCTACGTTCGAGATACTAAACGCGACTCTCAAAACCGAAGAATAATATAATCCGGGATTCTCCGTTGCATTTGTTCGTGTAATTTGCATCTCGAATTTGTTATTGCAATTGCTATTGTCGTAAGAACCAATAAACAATCGGATATTTCGGACGCGCGATTTGATAAATACGTACACATAAAAATCGTTTCCCTTCGCCTTGTCGAGCGGAGGCAGAATTATCGTAATGTCATACAATACTTTCGAACGGAATCTATTCTTCACACAGTTAGCGACACTTATTTTGTGTAACGTTATCTATTTGTCTATCTACTTGTCGCGATTTTAGATAATTCATTTAGCGATTTATACGAGTGGCGGATCATTTTGAAGATCCATTTCCTCAACGGTTATATACAGACCCTCTTCTTCGTACGTCGACTCGTGCTTCGCCAACACCTTCAGTAAAGGACGCAGCTTCATCCACCATTGATATGTCGGAATACGATGCCTGAAGTTACATAGAATATGAGGGGAATTACGTCCGATACTGAAGATATTGAAACAATTCTCCAAGGAATCGGAGAAAATACGTACTCAAAGTCGGTAACTTCGAGGAGCTCCATGAACGATGTATATCTGTATTGTCGTCTTACGATACCGAGCATCACAGCACTGTCTGCATTCGTCGTGACGGTTTTGCCGTCGGAACCGGTACATTTTCGTAATTGATCGCTGAACCATTCCACAGCTTTAGCACCCATTTTCGTTCCTAAATTGCGGTCAAAAGGCGTTGGTGAACCACCTTGTTGCATATGACCTAAAATACAACAAATATTTAGTATAGCGATCTAATTAAATATTATGTAGCAATGTAGCAATAAAAACAATTTTATCTAATTCATTAATTAAATGATATAAACTATTGTATAGATGAAATAATAAAAGTTCAATTATAAGGAAAAGTAAAAATTAGTGATATCAATATACAGATATTTGTATACTGAGGTTCTAACTTAATTTGGAGTTTACTATTTAAATATTTGAGTCTTTTAAATATTTCTCTGTTATCCAATAATATTGTGAAAATTACTCGAGTATCGTGATGAGTGTACATAGTTTAAAAAAAAGCAACCGACCGGCTGCGATACAGAAATCAATAGTAGATAATAAATGGATATTATCGAGGTGTAGTCTGCAATATCAATTTAGATATTCAAATAACAACTATCTGATTTATCCTAACAGCATTAATACAAACAAAAAAAAACTTATACCAATTATGTTCATCCTGCTACTGAATAAACCCTTTCCCTCCTCACTGAAAAGTCTTTGCATAAAATCGGTACTATAATTTTGATTGGCGTTTTCGTTTCTGAGGATGAGACCTCGTTGAACACCTTCTGACATCTTCGCCGCCATCGCAATGACATCTTGATTCAAATCTATAATATAAACATTATAATGTTAAACATTAAACACCTAAGTTTTTCATTTTTCAAAACGTTATTACGAGTAAAAGAATTCGTTATACTAGAAAATTAAAATACCTTTGATATTAAACTTTTCTTCGAAAATATATGCTGCATCAGCACCTCCGGCCAGACCAGCGACTGTCGCTAAGTATCCACAATAACCACCCATTGTCTCGATAATAAATACACGACATTTGGTACCTTGCGCCGATTGTCGAATACGATCACAAATCTAAAATGATAATTATGTATTATCATTATGTAATTGTGTATGTTATGTAATTGTTTTTTAAATAAAATTATATACAGAAGATGGGTAATTACAGAAAAAGGATTAATGTTTAAATAATTAATTTACAATTGTGAATTATATTTTGAAAATATTAAATTTTTTGAAACCGCTGATTAATTTTGGATATTTTTATAACTATTTTACTTTATTATTAAAAGCAAATTAATAGAATTTTTCTAAACTTCTTAATCTTTCTATATTATTCTAACTTTTCTAATAACTCTTCAAAAATTTTCTAAATTTAATCTAAGAGAAACTTTTATTTGTAATGACGATACATATAAAAGCCACATGACTATTAAAGTTAATCGCTAAAACTACATAATGGACTTGTATACTAGAATACTTATCGACATAGGAATTAGCCAAATTTAAAAATATCGAGACAATAACTAGTTTTTCTTAGCAAAAAGAAAAGAGAAAAACAAGAAAGCAAGAAACAATCATTAATCTCTAATTGTACTTATGAAAGCATTGTGATACTTACTTCCGTAATTTCATTCAAAGCTGTATCACAGCCCAAAGAAAACTCCGTCCCTGGTACATTATTACTGATAGTCGCGGGGATCATGGCGATAGGAATACGGAACTCCTCATACTTGTCTCTCGCTTTGTAGAACATCAGACCAGTTTGATATCCCTGTACATAAAATACACTTGGTTATCGATACTGGTATTTCGATCGAGATAAAATGTTTGAAAAATGCGTTTTAAGTACCTCGAATCCACCTATGATCAACAATGCTTGAATGCCGAATTCTTTAAGCTTCTGAGCGATTTGCGGCAACTGTTCTTCTGTGGGTGGCGCGCGTTTTGTTCCCAGGTAAGCGCCACCTTGTGCAACCCAACCGGTGACTGAAGGCCAATCCATCAGTTTCAATCTACCGCCAATGAGACCCATCACTCCGTCGCAGATACCATACACCTACACCGAGACAAAGAGATGAATTGAGTACAACTAAGACATAGAATATGATGACTCATAATGTATATGAAATATAATACCTTATCACCTCGATAGATACAATTCCTCACGAAGGAGCGAACCGCAGCATTCATACCGCAAGACGGTGATCCAATATGCATGACCGCCAATGTATAATGATCCTGTAAGGAAAATCATGGATTAACAACGACGTGAAAACCAATACGGCGCATCATGCAACGTGCACAGGAAACTGAATGACGGCTTGTGTATGATGTCGCACGTTATAAGTAGCGCACAATGCTTTCGTCTGCCTAGGCGCGAACGTGAAGTACGAAAATGAAATGTGTCTAACGTATGAGGCACGCATTCTCTATTCCAAAGGTATGGATCAACTCACTTGTCCACATAAAGTGTATTGCTAGGGGAGGAAAAAAGGTGCTGTGATTAGAGCGACTTCGTCTCGACGTTCACAGGATATTGCAAGTGTAGTATTTGTAAAAAAATAAGAGAACGCCTAGTAATAAGTTCTTAACTGATTTACCTTCGGTAATGCGCACCCATTAATAACTTCCTGAAGCAGTATTAAACAGCATATGTAATAATCTATGTATTATTGCTATTTTTATGCTATTTTATCAGTGACCCAAAATTTTGCTAAGACTACAATGCTATACACTACTATCAGTTCGATCGGCCGAGATATTAATAACACCGCGCAGAGTTTAAATGCTTTTGGGTCATCTAAACAAGCTCGCTTGCGAGCAGAGAATACGATCATACCTTGGTTGGATCGGAACTTTCTACTGGAGCTTTCAAGCGTGTCAACATCTTGTAGGTTTCTAGATTACGTTCGAAGCCTCTGGAAATCACAAATCGATGTTAAGATATACGTTATACTTTTTAAGTTAAACATTTCCGATATAATTTATTTAAATTCACTTACTTTCCTCGAAGCTGAACTGCAAGGTCCCAATTTTTATCGGCCATTACTTGCGCTACGGCTTTCGTACGACGAACACATTCCATAAGTGGCAATCTTACGGCTTGATTACCATCCAGTGTAACAACACACGCTTCAGTTTCGGGTGTCGCCTCCATTAAAGCCATCACAGCTTCAGCTCCCATTCTACATCCCTGTAATATATTGTTGATCGTACGTGTTAATAAATAATACATAGATAAAGAATGCGTGGATACGCGTTAAAATTAACAAAAGAATAATATTAGGACCTTGAATAAGTTCTCGCTGATTTTTCGTGAAAATTAATGCTTTATTTAAAAAAAGTCGTAAAAAACATGTCACTGAAAGTATTGTCCATCGCTAGCCACTACTTTTTCCCATCTTTCTGGCAGCATTTCAATTCCACGTCGGAAAAACGATACGTCTTTTGAGGCTATCCAAGAGTCGACCCATTTTTTGGGATCTTCATAAGAATGGAAGTGCTGCTCAGCCAGGCCATCGATCGGAATAAGTGATAATCGGAAGGGGCAATGTCTGGTGAATACGGCGGGTGGGGTAGGACTTCCCATTTAAGCGTTTCCAAGTAGGTTTTCACCGATTGTGCAACATGTGGCCGAGCGTTGTTATGTTGCAAAATCACTTTGTCGTGTCTCTGTTCGTATAGCGGCCGTTTTTCTTTCAATGCTTGGCTCAAATGCATCAATTGTAGCCGATAGCGATCTCCCGTGATGGTTTCGTTCGGTTTGAGCAGCTCATAATAAACTACACCCAGCTGATCCCACCAAACGCAGAGCAGAAATTTCGAACCATAGATATTCGACTTTGCCGACGATGTTGATGCATGGCCGGGCTTACCCCACGATCTTCTACGCTTAGAGTTATCCACTTTTCATCGCCAGTCACGATACGATGCAAAAAACCTTTCCTTTTCTGCCGTTGAAGCAGCTGTTCACACGTGAAAAGACGCCGTTCGACGTCTCTCGGCTTCAACTCGTACGGCACCCAATGTCCTCGCTTTTGAATCATTCCTAATACTTTCAAACGTTTCGAAACTGTGTGATCAACTCCTAGTGATTCTGCAAGTTCAGCTAGCGTCTGACATGAGTCTTCATGAAGTAATGCCTCCAATTCTTCGTCTTCAAACTTTTTCGGTGCGCCAAAGCGTTCTTTATCTTCAACATCAAAATCATTATTTTTGAAGTGTCTAAACCAATCTCTACATGTTGTTTCCGACAGAGCATGGTCGCTGTAAGTCTCAACAAGAATTCTGTGTGCTTCAGCCGCAGATTTTTTTTGAATAAAGTAGTGCAATAAAATTCCCTGCAAATACTCTTTTTTTGGCACGAAACTCGACATGTTTAACACTATGAAAAAAAAAGTTGTTTACACTTCGGCGAACTGACATACACTGAATTTCAAGCTTGCTTATAGTACTTCCTTATAGATGCATTACTATCTTAAACTACACGCACGCAGTTCTGGTAACGCCATCTTATGGAAAACAGCGAGAACTTATTCAAGGTCCTGATAATAATAGAATATATTTAACGTATTCAATTTTCAATAATCCAATTTCAAATTCTATAAAGTTCCATTTTAAAAATCCTAGATTGCGGAATCTTACCAAAACTCTATCGAAGGCAGAAGGATTACCACCTCTTTGTACATGACCCAACACAGTGATCCTCGTGTCTTGCTGTAGCTTTTCCACAACTACTTTGTGTACCTTCTCGGCAGTAATTGGATCGCCATTCCTGTCGACAGCTCCTTCAGCAACGATAATAATATTGAGTCGTTGCCCAGTAAGTCTCTCCTAAAAGGTAAGAGCAATAAAAATCTTCTGCACGCCAAAGTGAAAATTTTGCTTCAACAGATTTAATAACAGACTGTGTATAAAAGTATAATAAAAAAAAAATTAACACCATATACAAAGTAATATGTATAAAATACTCTAATACTTCTACCTACATTAATAGTGTTTCATATATTTGTGTAAATGTATTAAATAATATAGTACTTCACATAACACAAGCATTATAGAAAAATCGTAAGTTTGTTGTAGCATGCACATTGTCTTTTTATTTTATATAATAATATTATCTTTTCCCTAAATTACATACGAAAAGTGTTCACAAAGTGAATGTAGTAAATATCGATAAACAAATAATCAAACAATCGATAAATAACTAAAATGATTGCAACAGCCTGCAACCGTTTAAAAGAACAAAACAAAGTGAATTCTGCAGAATGCAATGTGCTATTCGCGTTGCAGGTTTGGCGACTTACGCGAAACAAACATAATGATACTTGTCTCAAAAAACTAAAAAAAAATTCATCGAACCTGCAGCAACTTTTTGCACAGCTTGTTGGGCCAATCCTGCTCAGGTGGCCATTCTGGGATGAAAACAAAATCAGCCTCGCAACACATAGCTGCCACCAGAGCCAGATAACTGCAATGGTACATCGTAAAACCTAACTAAATCTACTTCGATACGATGTTCAAGAATATAGTGTAAATTAACGTCGTTACATCGTAATTATATGAAATATAAATTTGAAAAAAGGCTGTACCGACCGACAGACATACGTGAAAGCCAATATATTTGTAAGAGAGATTCGCGGGCAACCTAAGCGCCAACAGGGTAAATGGCGAGGAGCAAGAAAATTTACAAAATATCTGCAATCTCAAAGAGATTATACTGTATTTATAAGATATCTCTAAATTACTATTATTTCACGAGAGAGAGAATACATTAATATGTAATATGATCATATATATAGAAAAAAAGCTTAGTTGGATTAACCAAATATCTAATTAAAAGTGAATGAATCAGAATTCAAGTTGAACAGTTGCAAATTTTAATTAATCAGAAATCTTGTTAATTTGAGCAGAATTCTAGTAATTTCAACTGGAATTCTAGCTCATCCATATTTTATCAGACATTTGATTGATCCAACTAAATTTCCATTTCCATATAATAATAATAATCTGAAGTAAAATAGCTGGTGTGAGAGAAACAGAGAGAGAGAGAGAGAGAGAGAGAGAGAGAGAGAGAGAAATGTGCCTGTCGCACAGCTTCGCAAAGCTCCTCGACCCAATCAGCGCGTGTCGGAGACTCGGGAATAAAGAAATAGCAGGCTTCCGAGGATAAACTTGACGCTATCGTCAGGTACCTGAAAGACTCTGTCGTCTAATTATCTTCAGTACCGTCGTCATCTATGTATCTACGTATCTATTAATTATCTTTGTTGAAAATTTATGTGAGTATATCTCTCGTACACGTTCCTCCTTACGTCATCATACTCGGAGGAATGCACGTCCAGCGTATATGCTTATTAATTAAGAATACATTCAGCAACCAAGAAACAAACTGACACAAAGACGAAAAAGAAAACCAATTTCTCGTGTTAAGTCAAGTTAGTAGGAATTAGCGAAACGCAGTGTAAAATTTGGAAAAAGATCTCCATCGAACGTGCCTGCTCCAACTTTCTACATAATTTTTCGGGCCAGTCGACGGGAGGCGGACATTCCGGGAAGAAAACATAATCGGCCTCCGCAGCTAGAGCGCCCACGATAGCCAGATACCTAGCCGAAAATCGCTTGTCTGTACTATATACTCATAAATCATAACTGTCGACACTACAAAGCTGATATCGTTTTAACGTGATAACGACATTTAGATATTAATTTCGTAAGATTCGTCGAGCCCAGCCGCTATGAATTACGTGATATTTTCCACGTGCGCAACAACTGTGACTCCTATGACGCTTCTATAATGCGTATAATTAATTGTCCAATAATACAAATCCTGAATGATTTTCTCCCTGTGGTAAAAATGCAAGGATTCACTTACCCGCAATGCCGACCCATTACTTCCATTATAAACGTTCTCTGGTGAGAGTAAGCTGTGCTAACAATAGCATCTATACTCTCGATGATACGATGCAACGCCGAGTCGGTGCCGATTGTCATATCTGTTCCGCAGAAGTCATTGTCGATAGAGCCCACCATTCCCACAATATGCAGATGCTTGTGCTTTTCGCTCTGCTCAGCAGTAATATCGCCTAGCATAAAAAGTCAACTATGTTAATTTAGTAAGGCCCAGATTGCACTAATCAAGTGGTAAACTAACAGTTAAAACATATCTGCTTATGTTTATTTTGAAGGAAAAACAGACATGTTGGTTAGCATTCAGTTGATGTAACCGCGCTTGAGTGGACGTTAAATAACGTTAGCTTATGTAAGATATAGCGCGGAGACGAAACAAGCATTTCTAAACGTTCTTCACTTACCAGAATCAACAAGCTCCTTCAGCAGCTCGGGCCATTCCTCCTTGAACAGATTTGCGCCTGTGAGCGAGCCATCTCCACCAATCACCACCAGGTTCGTTATTCCGCGGGTCACCAAGTTCTTAGCAGCCTTCCGGCGACCGGCACGCTCTCTAAAGTCCTTGCACCGTGCGGAGCCGATCACTGTACCACCCTAAAAAAGGACACAATGTTATAATCAGTATGATGATGCAATATTCGCGATTCCGCTATACGCACTTTGTGGATGATGCAAGACACAGACGACCACGTTGCCTCTTCAATGTACGCTCCGCCGTCCACCATTCCTTGATAACCCTCCTTGATGAAGAACACTTTGCACCCGAGATAGATGCCCATCCTCACGACCGCTCGTACGGCGGCGTTCATTCCTGGGAAAAAATACCAGAAATATTCCAAAATTAATATAATTACATCTAATTAGAACATATCTGTGGACGCAATGATTCATAGAGTGTTCATTTTTAGTTACCTTGAGAGTCGCCTCCACTGGTGAATACAGCAAGGCCCTTGCCTTTGTGGCTGCCAGGTTTTATAAACTTTTGAGCTGGCTCCTCAGTCATCTTTTCAGCCATCATTCGGCAGTACCGCTTGTAACTCTGTCAAATGAAAATTTACATTTAAAATTGATGCTCATATCTGTGTGAGTTCAGAACTTTTGTTGAGTACTCTGTGAGTACAGAATTGTTGTTCTGTATATGTTTTATATTCTCTGTCTCTTCACTGTATTTTTATCTCATTAGTAGCAACCAAGTTATGAATGTGAATTTCCATGTTTTTATTAGCATCTTTTTTGTGTAAAGAATAATGTTATAACTGTCTGTGTCATAGAGCGTGGAAAGCGCAGGCTTGTGGTTTTATATTCTTCTTCTAGCATGTTGAATTCTATCTCAAATGAAGAGCTACTCAGTGAGTGTTTGCTTGATTCGATCTTGCTCTTCCCAAACATCTATTTAAATTAAATTTGCCAGCATTTATTTTGTATAAACTTCAGATAAGAACAAAAAAGAAAATAAAAGAAAATATTGCAAGCTTGCCTCTGGAAATATCAAGGAAAGCTTGATATTTTGCAGACTAATTCTGTTCATTCTCTCTGCATCAATGTCCCTCAGAACTTTAGCAACAAGAGACTTTTCTGAATAATGCTCACACATACTGGATTCCAATAAAGATCTACTGGTAACAGTGACGCTGTCACATGTATATGGAGCATATTCCAGATCACTATTGCTCTCTACATGATTTTCCATGTCATCCTCATCTGTGCAATGACACAGAACAGATCTGTAATCTTGAAACATTTTCCTGACGTGCTATATGAACCAATTTTCAGGATAATTGCTACATTGACTGATATGAATTTAACCTTACTCCAGAAGACTTAAATTACACATGTAGTTGCTCTAAGCTTACTTCAGTGCAAAGAGAAAAAAACAGAACAATGGAGCACATTATGCAAAGTACTTGTCAAATTCTGTCATTTTTATCACTCACTATTCTTCACAGTGTGCAAGACATTAATGAAACTCCTCACAGTGAACAAGATTTAATGAATCTGTCATTACGTTGGAATCCGCAATTTCCAATTTTCGCTACCAATGAGAGAACCATAGCTGGAATGCATTTCGCGTCGCATCACGAGACTCTGCAATTTGAAAATCTCTCGCGACGTTCCAATCGAGAAACAAAAACACACGAGGGGTACCTTGACGTGGCGGGCAGGAATTACCGAAGTGCGTGTTGCGACACGCGCGGGACTCTCTGGTCGCAGTCCTTCGCATTATAAAATTAAATAACACGTGCGCGAGCGAGATCTGGCCGCGTATCAAAACGCGAGGCGTAAACAACGCTGAGGCGTGTGTGTGCTGTACGTGTTGCAAAGTTATCGCTGGTGGATGCGGGCTTTTTCCGTCCGACTCATCGACGACGACGACGACGACGACGACGTTCCAATTTACAGCCAAACTCTCGTAATTCACCGGGCACTCGAGCGAGAGTAATTCACCGGGCACTTGACTGAATGGGAACTTTGCACAAGTCGCGTCACCATGGCAGCTCGATCACGAGTTCTCTAGCCGCACACGTCGTCGTGTTCCTCGCGATCACGCGCGACGGACACGACCGCGGTCGCACCATCGCGCTCGTCGTGACACACATAATCCGCACGTGATGGGCGCCTGCGATAATTGGATTAACCGTAATAGTCCCACTCGTCTGACCAGAGGCGCGAAAGCAACGAGGGAATCGATCGTGTTCTGTCCTGGGCATATCGCTCTCGACGACGCGACTCGGTCGTTCGTCGTGTTGAACCCCTGACCTTGCCGTTCGCAGCAGGAGTCGTAGCGTGAAATCACCGCGACGAGACCTCGCCCGCGACTGAATGATCGCTCATCCTCACACGAAGGCAAGCGGTGGCGAGTTTCTCCGGCTGAGAACGAGAAGACAGGTTAACTCACGAGCACCTCCGCGTCGCGTCCACAGGAAAATCGTAGAACGAGGGTCAATCGATTCGGCAATGTGTACGTAAGTCAACTTGGACACGCCGCGAACGAGGAACTCGCGTTTCCGCGCTTGACGGATTGTCGTCGTCGGGATATAGTCCTTGTCGTCGTGAAGCGCGCGCCCGGCCGCGACGGCGATCGGCATGTCGATCGATCGACCGAGTGTTTCGACTCACCAAGGAGAAGGAGACGCGGTTGACTGACGAGCGCGACGACGGCGACGATCCTTCCGCACTCGATGAGCGCCGACGAACCTCTGACCGACGTCGCCCGCCGCAGTCACGACGTTCGACGTCCTACTCTGAAGGTGACCTTTTGGCCCAGCTGCCGGCGGGACCAATCGCGATCGACCAATGGCGCGCCGCTCTCGAACTTCGAATTAGGCGCGCCGCGCGATATCGATAGCTCGCGCGCAACGAGATATCGATAGCTCGAGTGCCACGAGATATCGATAGCTCGAGTGCCACGAGATATCGATAACTCGAGTGCCACGAGATCTCGACAGCTCGTGCAATTTCCAAAATGGCGGGACGCGCGCGCGCGCGTGAGTCATGGTTTGGCGATCTTCTTGTCGCGCGTTCGGAGAGCGGACGATTTCGTTCACCTTCTCGGACAGTACGAATTTCTGGAAGACGTTTTAAAGACGTGGAAAAATCTCCTATTTTCCTGGAGTCTTTGACACTTCTAAAAGGCGTCTCAAGCTCTGCAGGAATATTAATACACGCATGTACGCTCAAGTAAGAGTTCAATGTTTCTTTTCTAACTCGAAGAATGTCGACAAAGTTATAATGGACAGCATGAATAAATATTCATCATAAATTGCACAAAGGAAAGAAAAATCTCGTCATATAACACAGATGTCATATTTCTGTCACTTTCAATTCATTCAAATAAGATTATATTCTTTTAATTGTAATTCGTCCCTGAAGAGACTAAAGCTTGATCTACAATGTGTTATTTGCTTCTTGTTTTTTTTTTTCTTTATCTCTTTCTGACTCACACCTTAAGCCTTAAACTAAAAAAAGACAGAGAACAAGAAACAGAAAGCAAAGAGCACCTTGTAGATTAAGCTTAAAGGTGCCTAAAAGACGTTTTATTTTTTAAATGTCTCTTAAGGTTCCAAAAGACATCTGGAAAATGTCTTATTTTTATAAACATCTTCTAAACTGTCAAAAATATCTTAAAGAGACGTTCTATTCTTCTAGACGTCTTTTATGCTTCTTAAAGATATCTTAATCTCTTCAGGAGTACTGACATGTATATGTTCAGATAAATTTAATTTTTCTGTTTTATTCGAACAATGTTGACGAAATTATAATAGACAGCGCTGTGTGTAGAAACATTTACTACAACACATTTCACAAGAAAAAAGAAACTCGTTGCATAATTGACAGATTTATCATATTTATGTCACTTCGAAATATAAAATAATTTTCTCTTCTGATTTTAAAAAATTCTTTAAATAGATTAAAAATGTCTGAAAGACGTCTTATTTTTTAGGTGTCTTCAGTTTTTAAAAGATTCAAATTCTTGAAAACTTCTAAAACTTCTAAAAGGCGTCTAAAAGCTGTACTATTTTTCTTAAGTCCATATCAATAGTTGTCATTTGAAACGTGTCTCATATGTGAAATACTCATATTTTTGTTTAGGATTAGAACAAAGTTTTTCAACTAAATTATGATGTGTCACTTGCATATCTGTAATCACGGCTCAACTGAAAAATCTCTCATCTAATTCTGAACTCAAATCTGAATATCTTATTTGAGACGAATTTTAAATAACAATTACTCATACGGGCCTTAAACGTCTTTTAAAAATTTGTGCAGCTGAGTGATGATCATGGACGAGATGAGCAGTTTCACGTTTTAACTTACCCATCCTGAAGTTTGCTCTTGGGAATCGGGAGATTGCATGGCGTTTCCTCCGACGCTTTCAAAAGAAATTGCAGTTGAGAGATTCGCGTATTCCTCATAAGCACCGTGCACGTGATGATAACGTTGATACACGAATAAACGATATTCTGTCGCCAGCTATTTGTCGTCCACTTGTTGCCACCGGCGATAAGAAATCTGACTTGTATTAAGAGTCCAGAGGCTCTTTATACGAACAGAGTGCTATCAGAGAGAGAAGGGATTTTTGTTTTTTTAAAAACAATAAAGATCATCCCAATAATGAGTAATGCTTAAATCATTGAAAATCGTTTGAGCTACTGACCATGAGACGTACAAATGATAAGTTTGGTACGTTCGCACGCATCCTCGTTGCAACCGATAAACCGACGACATAGTGAAAACTACAATCGATCAGCGATTAATTTGCACGAGAGACGATAATGAAGATTGAAAGATAAAACTGGTCGTGCGACCAGTTGATCGATCTCCTTCCCTCTTAATTCGATCTTTCTCCCGTGTGAAAAATAAAATACGGTAAGTTCACTTCAGACGATATATATATTCCTGATAACGTCTGTGTTCCTGTCCGAATTATATTTGCAACTACAAAACACTCAAAGGCAGTCACTCAAAACAAGCTCGATACGATCCTCGGTTAATAACACTGTTAGATTATAACTTTGGTAACTCGATGGTCGTTCAACTATTCCTGGACAGACAGATGTAAGTTCCTCGGGGATATACAAAGTGCTTCTCGCTGTGGCAGCATTTCGTGGTTGGCCGTCGAAGTTCCGTCTCAACGAGATACTTTGGTGGAACAGTCACGAGGCAAGAAACTCCGTTCAAATACGTGCCACGAGTCTCGTAGTCAAGGCAAAGTTCCACGTGACGACCGCAACGGAGGACTCTGCTCAAATACGTGCCGCTCGTAGCCAGGACGAAGTGCAATTTGCGAGTGCGTGACGCAAGGCGTTCTCCTTGCAATCGATGAGAAACTTTACACGCACATTTCATGCAAATTTGGCGCCTAAAAGAGGAAAAGAGACTCCTCGTAAAGGAAATTTGGAAACACCAGTGAACTTCGCTCCGGAGATCACCGAGCAATCGTTTCGGACGAAACGTCGTCGTATTATTGGGCAGACGTTCGTCGCTTTGCTGCTACGAATGCTGCAAGACAGCAAAAATCAATTGTAAGTAGCGAGCACGTCGGAATGATCGATCGGCTGTCATCTGAATGGGCTTTCGATCGCTGATGGATTACTCTCTTGCGTGACAGACAGTGCGATCTTCGTCCGTCACGAAGCGAGGTAGCGAATGTCAGTTGAATTACAGTCTGAATCTGGAGAAAAATTACAAATATACTGTACTACCTTTCAAAGATTTGTATCGGCATCGACGCGGTGATTGATGTGGGTGGAAATGATTGCATCGTTCGTCGTTTTACAGATTTATTTACAAACATCACCCCGCCAAATCAGCGTCGTCTTTTCTCCTCTTTTTTTTTCTCTTTTTTGTTAATCCATTTAACGTGTAATATATTCGATTGAAACGGCATTGATCTATATCGATTGAGGGGGGTTCGGGAGGGGCAGGGTTGGGGGCGAGGTCGGGTGATAGCTAAAAACAGGCTACAATCGTAGAAGAGCGAAACCGAGGAAAACCGTCGTTCTAGAGAGGCTTACGTGGCGACAAAATCCACAAGACCGAATACTCTCCGGTATTATGAGAAAAGGAAATTCCGGACAGAAGACAAACGGTCTTGTCGATCGAGATACTGAATTTAATTTCACGGAGGAGGGTCAGCATGTGTGAATACGATGAAAGCTGGAAGCAGGTTGACGCAATATCGCTCATAGAATCGTATATTGCATCAAGCAGACACCTGACGCAACACACGATCCCATGAGCGCCAAAGCAACGATAGCGCGATTTGATGTAACTTTAGACACGCTTACGACGATCATTTTGCGAAGGAAACGTGAAAAATATCGGAGTAGAATGCGCCATTTGCGTACAGACGAGCTTCTCTACTTTCATGAAAGAAGGGTTGCCAGTCAACTACATTCAGAGAAAAATTAAGTTTCACCAAGGAGAGAACTTTCGAAATCTCAACGCGTTTTAGCTCTCGCGAACTCAACAAAATCGGACAGTCTCTGTCGGATTTTGCCGCCGATATCCTTAGGAGTGTCTACGCCGCGAGCTCGTCTACCGCACGAAAATGATATTCTACACTTAAACGCAGGGACTCAATCTCGTCTTGGACGCGGTAAGTTCCCACGCATTCTCAGGCGGGGAACTCTCCGTCTCTTCGCCTTCCTTGGCCTCTCGTTCGCCCTTCCGAAATCCCTAGTCGCGATTGCGAGCTTTCCACGACGTCTTCACCGCGCTTTCCGTGTCACAAGCCACCAGCGACTTTCGAGAGGTCGAAAGTGTCGCGACCTGACCGCGGGCTGAAACTCGCTCTGATCCTACACGTCTCTATCTCTACCCAGACAGCTAATCCATTTAATCAATCCACTTAATTCAAACATCTTTCATACACCTTAAAAATGCTTAATTAAGACATTTATAAAACATATTTTTTTAGAAGGAATTGGATTGATTTAATCATTATTTTTTTATATAATTTAAAACTAAATTGAATAATTTAACTTGAATTTTTAGAGTTAGAATTTAGTTTAATTAAATTGAACAATGCAATTTGAAGATTTAATTTAATTAAACTAAACTCAGTAATCCGAGTCCTTCTAGAACGTCTTAAAGACATCTCATTTTCTTAGACGTCTTTCAGAAGTTTGTGCTGTCCGGATAGCCTCTTGTTCGCGCTTCCGCGTCTTCTACCGTCCGCACGGCGCGAACCTGCGAGAGGTGTTCGAAAAACGTCCGAACACGCGCTCGACGGATCATTTTTCGGGCCCAGTCGCACGTCTGAGACCATCTCTATTAATAGATCCACCCCGAGCCGATTCTACCGACGTCGATTAGCGCTAATTGTAGTCGATTTAACCGTCCGCCGCAGTCCGCATTATTATAGCCAGCCGTGCTACGAGTTGTCTAGCTGTCTAAAAGGAGACAGAGAGAATCTCAATTCAACTACTGCGAGTGCGAGTCGATCCGCGCTTAAGATACCATTGACCCTTTATCCACGTGGATATGGGATCTTCCCAACTTCGACAGAGACGGTCGATCGTTCATCTCTGCGCTCGTTAATTCGAATCGTCGGTGTAACTCGGTCTGAAACAGCTGCAGCAACGTGACTTCAGCGCGTTCATGCTAATTCTAACTGACGGGGTTTCTCGTTCGCCACGGTGTGCGAAGACGAGTTTGAAAAATTTGCTCTACATTACTCGTCCACGTGGATTTTCCTTTTCCTCTTGTATACACTCAAAAGAATTGTTTTACTGGTCCAAGTAGAAAACTAAATGTCACAGTTAAAATGTATCGCTGTTTTCTGTATCTGCTAGAGAATTGCCTGTGGTACGTAGAGTTTACGGTAGCAGTATTTCAGTAATATCTGTGAGCGAGTTTAAGTGAGCATAAGGATTATACATTTGTTTTTGTCTCGCGTCGCTAATCTTTCTTGCCTACCACAGACAATTTTCAGAAGAAGTGTAACTGACTTTAATCTGTATGGACGCCACAGAGAAGCTTTCTTGTTCAATTTCACAAATAGTTCAGATAGAAATTCTGTCCCTGTCATACAGTGAGTGTAAAAAATATTCGTACACCAAGTCTTTGTTAAGACAATCTCTGGTACGAATACTTTTTACACTCACTGTATTGATTAAGTACAAAACATGCGATATCGCAGTGTCATTTATACCGATCTAAGCTAATTTCTCGCATCTAGCTCATTACGACCGCGAGATTATTTTTTTGAGTGTACAATAGATAGAACTAAATTGACGTATTTTCCAGTAATTAGCGTTAGTCCTCGTTGGTGCAACCGAGGAGTCTCGGACGTCTCGCGAACGTCACGCGATTCGGAATTTCTCTTTTTCATCTTTTTTTTCTCTCTTTCTCGTGAATTTGTTCTCCTCGCGTCTCCCCGCGTGTTCGACATCTCGCGTCTCGTCGTCACTTCGCGTTTAAGTAATTTTCTCGCGCTACTCTCGTTAGCAAAAAACCGTATTTCTTCGAGTATCTTCGATATCAGCTACACGTATAAATTGTGCAAAAAATTTAGCATGATTAATCGTAGTTAGGTAGGCCTTTCTTGTCGGAAAAGGCACGTACATATATATATATATACCTCGCGTATTTACCGTGTCTCTCCCCGTTCGTGTGTATGCATATATATATATGTATGTATGTATACATAATGCATAAAAGTCGTGTATACCAAGTACATGTGTGGATATACCATCGACAAGAAACATGGGGACGCAGGAGCCGGACAGAGGTACGGGGGGAAACGGGCGGATACGGCGAAGAAGGTCAAGGGACAAGGGCGGGGAATATACACCTAGTACAATGATACCCATAATAGCAATCATAATGAATATTCTTTTTCGCGTCCTAGGTACACATGAAAAAACCCTTGAAAATTTATTTGTGGAGTGTACAATTAATTTCTGTGAAACAAAATTGATTTTTGCGAATGAACTTTGTATCCCACAAGAGCAAATTTTCAAGTTTTCTTTTCTCAGTGCATGAAAAAGTCTTCGCGTGTTCCTGCCTGCTCTCGATCTCTCGGTATTGCTGAACTTCGACTATATCGAACGATGCATTGTCCTTATTCTTTCGAATCGCCTTGGTTTCTTCTCGGCAGTCCCTACTTCCTTTGCTTCTTTTTTTCTCTTTCTCTCGCTCTTCTTTATTCTCTCTTGTTCCCTCTCTCTCGCTCTCTCTCTGTGTCTCTCGTTTTAATTATTTTATCGTCGCACGAGCTGCCGCGAAAAGCCTTGGATGAGCGAGCCGTTGAAGTCGCGAGTGATGGCACATCGAGGCCGGTGACGTATTAATATCATTCTACGACGTCGGGCGGTGTTCAAATACGATTTCGCGACATGAGAGTAAACTAAAAGCGTGCGCGAATGTAACTCTGCGATGTGAAAGTTGTACTTTGTTCTCCGTTACTTCAAATATCATTTCCACTCTCGTCGTTGCGATATCAAGAGCCCCGGAGGAACGATTTTCACTGCGATCTACATCGGGCGCAATTACGACGATGCGGTAAATTGCACGTCACGTTCTTTCGCGTGTGTAAAGGGAAGGTAATGACATTTCCAATAAGAGGCAAAGGACAATGAACAAATACCTCGCAAACGTCACGGTTTAGGCATATTCAGAAAACGACCAGATCTTCCAGTTGCGATATGCTGCTGATAGACGTCTAAAAACGTCACGAATCTCGCCACGGCGTGGATCCCGAACTCGAGGAAGTCGTCACTTCGAGCCGATATCAGCGACGCGTCTCTCGTCCATGACGGCGAATCGGTGATAGCGAATCGCGATGATAAAGATCGTGTCGAAGTGTAATTTCGACTTCGATCCCGAGCGTTTTTCGACGATCGCGCGGATCGCGGCGTCTCCATGTGAAACGCACACGCTGCGCGTCCTCCGACACGGTGCCGTTGTCGTCGCAGCCAAAGCAAGCAAGACACACAGCCGTGGGATTATGGTTTTTCTCAGATATTTTATCAGAATTTATTATTTCGTGTAAACGTTTATAATAATTATAATTTACAATTACGATGGGCTGATGATAAATACAAATAGAACAACGTAATTCGGGACGGGGGCGAGGAAGAGTATAGAGCAGAGGGGGTGGAGAGGGGAGGGGAAAGCGGAAAGAACGGACACGTGGGAGGAGAACGGGACGGTCGGTGTTGCGCGGCTTTCCGTGAAGAACGGCCTCGAAGGAGGTTGTCCTGAGGGAAGGATTAGCCGGGGAACGACGAGGGTCGCCCCGTGAATCCACGTGATCGGAACAACGCACCCTACGCCGCTCTTCTCGCGTTCATCGACGTACGCGACGTGCTCTGCGTCGCAATCGCGGTCGGCGCGAGCCGATCTCTGAGACGCTGCCTCGCGTGTGAAATTCAAGGTAGTCGGGTGGAAAAGAAAGCAAGAGCCGAAAAAAAAAAAAAACGAAAGAAAAAGGAGGAGAAAGTAGAATGTACCTTGAATTGCGGTTCGAAGATTGCGGGAAAAGAGGTTTTGCGGAGAAATCATGCGCTAAGGAGAAGCCGCTCGGATGGCGATGAGGACGACTACGACGACGTCGGCGACAAAGGTGAAGATGAAGGATGATACGATGATGATGACGGTGACGACGACGTGAAGACGACGGTGTCTCTCCCGAGTAAAGTCACTGCCAGTGTTATTAAAAAAACATAACGTTTATTTTGGAAAATTCATAATATCCAGAAAAAAATGAAAAGAACACAAGATGTTAAGATTCAAGGGGTCGGAATCAGAGAGACGACTGGTGTGGATCGACAGGAAAGATAGAGGAAGAAAGAGGAGGAGGAGGAAGAGGAGGTTCAGAGGATCGGGGAAAACTTGTTCGGAAAGAAGTCAACTCAAGAGGAAAGAGAGCCGAAGGTGCAGGACGATAATGTGGGGAAAACAAGAGTAGCCTCGAGAGAGGATGGGATGAGATGAAAAGAGAGGAGCAGGAGAATGATACATGGCGAAAGAATTTTAGTTCGTGTAACTGAACAGGGACCAGACGAAAAACTCGCTGATAAGGAATCATATCTCTGTTATCGTGACTGAGATTTACCTGAGCATTCAGTTGCGTTAAAATCTTGATTGAGATGAGAACAATTGGCTGAGTAGAAACCTCCTACAGCGATCTTTCTGGTCCTACAATCGAGTTTCTCGTCTGGTCGTCAGGTAACAGAAAACTCAGCTACACTAACGAAATTGTTTTCACCGTGTACATTCGAAGAGAGCTCACTGCGCGAGGTCGAGATCGACGATAACACTATCCTCCGACGCGTGATGCATCCTTCATATCCTACCACCTCTCAACACACACTAGCGCACACACACACAATATGACACACAAACAAAACAACTCCGTTAGTATAACTGAATTTTCTGTTGCTCGGGGACCAGATAAAAAACTTTGTTGTAGAAACTGAGATTTTTGCAGGAGGTTTCTACTTAGCCAATTGTTCTGAGTTGCGTCAACAGAGCTTTAATTCTCGTTGGCGAATTTTTCGTCTGGTCTTCATTCAATTACCCAAACTGGAGTTCTTTTTTCGTGCATACACATACATCCGCTCAGTCCCGGCCAGCCAGCCCTCGTTGAACGTTCATCGAGAACTCTCCGGAAAGGAAGGGAGGTAGGAAGGATGGGGAGGAGGTACCTGTCCGCACCCTTCAACATGTGACTCTTCGGCCTTGGGTCTCTCTCTTCGCGACGAAATGTAAGGATAACATACAGGCGACAAGAAATAAACGCGAGTCCGACTCGCTGTTATTCAGAATACATTCAAGGCCGCATTCAGCCGGACGAAGCGCTTCGTGAGCGATTAGCGATGCGACGCATTCCCAGCGAGCTGTTGAAACATTCTGCCGGGCGCTCTCTCGAGCTGATGTCGTTATGCCAACACACATGCTTAAACAAACGATTATTCGACTAATGCTCGTCTCTGCCAGCGTCGATTAAACCTTAATCTTAGTCTACACTCTGTTCAGACAAGGACTGAAATTCAGGCTAAGGTTTAATCAACGCTGGGCAGAAATGAGCACAAGGATGACATTCACTAAACTCTGATTCAACTAATCGACAATTAACAGACGTGATTGTCAGCAGTTTCTGTTTGTACAATTTTTCATCTGAGGAAATCATACAGATATTAAGATCAGACAAAAAAGTAAGGACAAAATAAGACAAATACTTGACTCTAATAGCAACTTGAAACACAAGTTCTAAAAAAAGAACAAGATAATATTGTCGCATGTTTCAATAACAAATTATATCTTGTCTTCCATATTGGCAACTCTGCTGACTGAATTAATTGAATTTGTCACTTCAAAGGTCACGCTTAGTACACGGCGTATCCTCAGCTCGCCGATAGATGTGTTGCCGCTATTTTGTTCAGGTCACATTTCAGCGGGTTATTGCTAAACGCTCGCTACGAAGCGATTGCGTGCCGCTGAACGCAACGCGCTGTATCTTCTTATCTTCACTTTATCTCTGCAACTAAGCACGATGTTTTGTCCATGTGATTTCATGGAATTTCTCTCGTTCGCTCGGATCTTCCCCGCCGACCGGTTGCTCCCGTTCCGTTATCGACACATGTCACATATTCCTTGTCGCTCGTATCTTATTCTTTCGTATCTCATTTCGTCTCGTCTCGACCCCGAGGCCCCGTTTGCAGACGCAAAACGCAGGACGTAGACGTGCCAGGATGTGAAGCAGACGGCTTGCTCTTTTTCTTTCTTCCTCTCTCTCTCTTTCTCTCTACGTCCTGCGCACGTTGCGGTCAAGCAAACGGAAATGAATATCGGCAATGGGTTAGAGCGAGGCTTCAATCACACAAGTTACATTCTCTCGCTTCCGTTCTCAAGAAGGATTGGCGGTTTAGGAGTCGCCGTCCGGACGTTCTCGCTGCTCCATCGTCTCTCCCGACTCTGCGTCTGTCTCACCCTCGTGTCTTTCTTACTTTTCCTCTTTTCTCACTCGCTTCTTCGTTTCTAATGTCCGACGTGCGGAATGATATTACTCTCACGCGTGTGCGTTTTTCTCCCTTTTCCCGGCTCCGCGGCGGCGGCGGCGGCGGCGGGGCGACTTCTCGGACAATTTCGCTGTTGAGACAGTAACTACCGATTATACATCGAGAAATATCAACACGACAACAGGAAAACGTTTACCCATTCACGTGTAATTAGCGACTAACCTGCTGCTTAAACTTTTCTGTCTCCCGTTAACGATATTATATTATGCATGTGTTTTGTGTATGCATGCATGTATATATATATATATATATATATGTGTGTGTGTATGTATGTATGTATATATTGTGTGCGTACATGTAAGTCTGCAGCGTATATGTATTAATTTCAGCACGTGCGTATTATACACATTTGCTTGATTATACATACATATATGAGAAGAGCGAGGAGGCACTCAGCTCCCCGTTTGCTCATATGAGTTTTTGAAATATCTACGAAATCTTCCTCTTGGATGGTGTCCTACGAATGCGTGACGAAGAATTCTGCTCGGATAAGTCTTTGACCTCCCGTTTAGAGTTTCTGCGGCTCTCGCTCAAATGGAATAAGATATTTGGGGGAAACGTCAGGACAACGACCAAAGTGCTCGCATATGTCGCGCTGCGTGCACGAGCTGCGATGCATGTGGTACATGTCGAACGAAGTTTCGCGTTGACCATTACGATATGAAGACGCGATACGAGTGAGTAGACTGTCTCGTCCGATCTCGCAATCCGATCGTTGATTGCGCGTGCGGATGTAATCCTTTCGAGGATTTACCGAGACTTCGTTCGATGCGCGTGTACCTTCACCGGATTCATAGGATCTTATGGAAGGACCGGCGAATATTAGCCCTCGATATTCGAGCTTGTACGACGCTATTTCTCGAGAAGCGACATTATTGTTAATTAATATCACCCATTGCGTATTCTTACCAATGAACATCACGTTCATCACGGACGAAAGTAAGTATGCGACTATACGTCTAAATAGGTGTGGTAATGTGTACATACGATTTACGCTCTCTCTCTCCGTTCTTCTCGATCGCGATATCTTAGTTCACTAAGAACATGTGGTAGATGGATACATATATATACATATATATACACATTATATATATACATTATATGTATATATATCTATATGTGTGTATGGCATATGTGTATATATATACATATATCGCGTATAATATATTAGAGGGAGAGAGAGAGAAAGAGAGAGAGAGAGGGAAAAAGAGAGACGAGGAGCGCGATCGAAGAGGGTGCGCGAGAGGAAGTTTGGACGTCAGAATCGAGACTTATGTAATCTCGCGTAACCACGTGTGATTATACATATGTGTATGTGTGTGCGATCTCTGCGCTCGACCAGATGAAGAAACGGAACGTCGCGTGTCATCCCCGTCCTCCTTTTTCCGCGATCGGTATTGCACGACTACGCGAAGAACTGGCGGCGGATAGCGACGAGCAGAGCGGCGAGATAGGCGCGCTCCTTCGCTCTGCGTTACAACGAGATTACAAATAATGAGAGTAATTATTAGCAGACTACTTGATGGAGCAGTTGTCCACTAGTGAGAAACGAGCGCCCGTTCGTCGCCCCTGATCGGTCCGATCTTCCCTGTCTAAATTACAGGTCGCACTATAATGTAGGGAGGAAGATTAGGATCGATTAACCTCCAGACTGTCGCCGCACGCGACTCTGCGAATTCATCTAGGAACGAGAGCGAGACAACCGCAAAGTTTTCTTCGGTCGCGGCGGAAGGAAAAAGGAGGAAGGAATCCGCTCGGGAGGAGATGTTTATTATATCTGAATTGTATACGCGTGTGCAATATGGTGATGGTTGTGTGGTGGTGGTGTCGGTGGAGGCGTGTCGGAGAGAAAAGAAAAAGTAAAAAAAAAAAGACAAAAGAAAGAACAGAGAAAACGAACCAGCGAGAGTGTAAAAATCAAGTCACCACTGATGTCGTTTTGGAACTTAATAACTTAATGTATTTGTTTTTTTTTTACTCTCCTTTCTCCTCCTACGTTCTTCCCTTCGTATAATAATATTCGTACTTACTAGACAATGTGAAATTTAATTTAAATGACAACTGGATATAATGTAGTAGATTCATGCGTGCTTTTCTTTTCTTTCGGTTTTCTCGTTCTCTTCGCATCTTCTCGAAACCATCGCGCTAATCTCTCTTTTCGTCTGTAGCCTCCTTCTCATTTTTCCCCTTCGTTCTAGCCTTATTACTCTTTTTGTTTCTTTAGATGGTAAGCAGCGAGCAGATTCTGGGAGTAATGACAGTGGGTCTCTTTTGTAACATCCTCTGCATTCCGTGTCTCGTCCCAACGTGATTTTCACCTTTCATATAGTGTGTAATAACTTTCTTTTTTTTTGTTTTCTACTCGCGAAGCCGAATAATACAATCTAGCTTGTTTGCGTTATTTCTTTTTTTTTTTTTTTCTTGCGATGTGCGTTACCGATGTTCGTCACCCGAAGTGTGTGCCGCGCTCTCGCGCGGACGCCTTCGGCGGCGTCGCGCGACTAAGAGTCGTGTCGACGAGACAGGGTATGCGGGGGAGGATTTGTTGTATATGTCTCCTCCTGTCCTTTCCTCTGTTCATCCACAATTCGCTCCTTCCTGTTCCTCCGTACAAATGGGTCAATACGGACTTTATATTTTTTGCTGAGAAACTTCGAAGTGCCAGAGAGACCGAATGATCCACACGGTTCGCTCGACTGTGCCGGTCTCATCTCAATAATCCGCCGTTGCATTGTTATTATTATTCTCCTGTCGCGTACAATACGAATGTATCGAACACGTTTTAGCCGCTTCCCGTCTACTCCGAGCAGATGAAGAATAGTATGATCCAATTCCCGCGACGGTGAAATACAGGAGAGCCGCTCTCTCTCTCTCTCTCTCTCTCTCTCTCTCTCTCTCTCTCTCTCTCTCTCTCTCTCTCTCTGTCGCGAATGTTCTGTACGCGTGTCCAGGTTCAATCTTTAAGAAACATCCTTCCCCGGAAAGCAACGCCGGTCATCATCCGCAGGGCGGACACGGTCGAGCGTGGGTGGGTTGTTCGGGGTTCTCAACATTCGAGTTTTTCGAACCGGGCGTAGCAGCTTGTGGCGGTTGTATCGGCAGCAGTGTGCGATCGTGTCAGGATAAAGAGAGAGAGAGAGAGAGAGAGAGAGAGAAAGATAGAGAGAAAGAGAGGTAGAGAGAGAGAGAATAAGAAGTGAAGAAGGATCAGTTTTTGAAGTGAAAAGATTCCAGGAGAAGGGGTAACTGCGACAGGAAGGAAGGCAGAAGGAATCGAGGTACGTGAGGGACGAGAGGACAGGCGGATGGATGGATGGATCGGGTGGATGGACATGGGTGAGCACTTCAGGGGGACGGGGGGACGATAGAGAATAGGATGTTCTTATTAGGTTTAGAAAGGACTTAAGCTTAGGAAGGTTAGTTGTCGCCGGTCTCCTGTGGCTCGTCCCCGTCGCCCTGTGTGTCACTGGTCCACAGAGTGAGGTTGTCGCGCAAGAGCTGCATGATCAGCGTGGAATCTTTGTAGCTGTCTTCGTTAAGTGTGTCCAGCTCTGCGATCGCATCGTCGAACGCCTGAAAACATGGCAAACAGATCAGCGGCTACTCCTCTCTCCTTAGTAGTCTGCTTTCTTGCATTTCTTTTGCACTTCCAAGAATTGAAAATTGAAATTATCAGAAAGATAATCGTTGTTAATCGTGACAATAACGTCTAAAATTCTCAAACTATTGAAGTACGATTATGCAAAACTTGATCAAACGAACAGGACAACTTTATTTGCAATTAAGAGCTAAAGAGTATTAAAATGCAAGTAATCAAACTGTTATTAGCGAGTACTAAATACGTGAGTAGAGAGCGATGCGGGGTAGTTAGTGCGGCACCAGTGGAGACATCAGTCTTAAACACACACGCATTAGTAAAAGAGTTCGAGAATAAAGAAGGTGGTTAAGCGGCACACTCTATGCACACGCAGCAATTCAAACCGCCGGAATCATACATCAACGCGCGACATGTCCCCGACGTGACGACACACATCACAGGGTTAATTGAGGACGTTTCCAATAAGGAGGTGAAAAACAAGCGCAAGAACTCTTCACAGTTCTGCCTCTAACCTGCTTGGCCAAATGACAGGCCCTAGCCGGGGAATTTATAATTTCGTAATAAAAAACGGAGAAGTTGAGGGCAAGGCCGAGCCTGATCGGGTGCGTAGGCTGCATTTTCGCCTTCGCAATGTCAAACGCCTCCTGGTACGCCTTCTGCGAATCCTCGACTACCGCTGCAATGCAAATCAACCTCTATTCAGATTACACCTTCCACGACCTCGTTTCTTTCTCTTTTCTTTCCCTTCTGCCGCATAACCACCGTAGTAATAAATCGCCCGCGCGCGAGGCAAGGAGGAAAGAAAAGGCGAACGAAAGTTGAATAAAGGGAGGGAAAACGCGGGCGAACGAGGGAGTGCGAGTTTCAACGATTCCCCTCGCGTCTGTCCTACAAAGACCGACTAGTCGGCCGACGGCGGCGGCCGTACCGTTTTACTCGCGAACATCGTCGTCCTTGAACGGACCGAGTCCATAAATCGTCGCTGATCTTCTACGATGTGCTGCGACCGCTGACGTGCGTGCGAGCCGCGGTCTTCGTCGTCCTGAGTCATGCAGCACGGTGCATGAATCAAGTACGATGGTCCAGGCATTGTTAAAGATTTAAATGCGAACCACTTTTACGATATCTTTATTTCTTTTCGCGAATCTCGACCGCTTACAGCCGAACGCGTCTGCATCAAGATGCAAATTGCCCGATAGTTTGCGTGTCGCTACAACGATCTGAAGTGACGAATTTAACGAGTTGTGATGATAAAGAAATATACTGGGAAAGAAATATTGAAAATTTGTCTGTAGGATCTATTTAAAGGGATCTATTTCTGTGAAATAAAATTAATTACTATAAATAAAATTTACGTCCCACAAATTTACGTCGTCAAATATTCTTTTTCTCCACGCACTTGAAAATTTATTTTAGGACATCAAGTTTATTTTAGGATATCAAATACTCACAATAAACTTTGTATTCCATAGGTAAAAATTTTCAAGTACTTTTCTCTCAAGTGCTTTTCTATCATTGTCTGGCAGTCAGTTCATCGTTATCTCTCTGAATAGTGAGTAAAACTATGCGAGATAGTACTGCGTTTATTTGTTACACAGTTATATTCCAAATGAACGGAGTACCATTTCGCGTTGTTCAAACGATTACTTGAACCGATTCATCGGTTTCAGTCAGTTATTCGATATAACGATTACTTGTACCGGGTTCTAAATGGAATATCATTTGGCGCAGCTTTAGTGGTAAGTAGGTTACCATATCGCGCGTTAATATCACCGGTCCACAGCAAGTTTGCAACAAGTTACGAAGTCGCGATTGTCACACGAGACGCATTCGAGACGCTCGCCCGATGAGAAGCGTTTCGCGAAGCGCGAAGATACCGATCTTTGTAGGACAAAGATCTTTGACAGGACAAAGGTGGGTGGTTCGTTTGGGTATCGGTAGTGAATCTCTCCGTAAATTCGTTCTCTTTTGTCACCACTGTGCACCACCATCATCGCCACCGCGCATCAGCTCTCTCTCTTTTTCTTTATCTCCGCGTGCGGAGATAGCTGAAAGTAACGATCAAGCAGCCCGTCGTCAGTTGTATACCTGTTTGGCCAGCTGACAGGCCTTGTCTGGTGAGTTGAGAATCTCGTAATAGAAGACAGAGAAATTCAGGGCGAGACCTAGCCTGATCGGGTGGGTAGGCTGCATCTTTGACTTGCTGATTTCAAACGCGTCCTGGTATGCCCTCTGGCTGTCCTCTACCACGGCTGGATATTCAGATGGGTGGAACACATCAGCGGGTTGTGCGTTATACGCGACGCGACGCGAGCTAGACGTGCGTACGCTTCGGCTGCTTCGTGCCTATCGAGAGCTGCTTGAAACCCTTTTGAACGACGCGAATCCATCACGCTTTCGCGGATACGGCGACGAAAGTTTCCTCGTTATAGATCTAATCTGAGTCTGACGAGTCTGAGTCGTCGACTAATAAGTCAACTTTGCGTGAAAACTTGTTCTCACCGATTTCCCGGATAGTTCGCCGATTCGTCGTTCTTACTCGTGTTTCATGCAGCTCCGTTGCTCTTATGTGCTTTCAGATAATTCAAATAATTTTTCTCTTCAAAATAATTAAAAAATACGTTGACATCTTTCCCAAATACAGCTGTAATAATTTATCATTTTTAGCGTACATTTAAATTACGCGGAATGGCTTAAGAGCCGCTTGGAGTCAAATATAGACTTTATGAAAATTACAATGGATTTACAATTGATGCGCCAGCACGTAAGAGACTTGTCATCATACCTAGCAAATATTGTGCGCTTGTATTCGCTCATCTCCGAGCTCATCTGCTTTCATTTAAACTCGGCTTAGCATAAACACGAACATTTGCAATTCCCTGGACTTGCAATTTCACGCTACTCTCATCAAAATGCATAGCTTTAGTTCGAGGCTCGAAATTAACGGGAGATAACAACCAATTCGGGATCTAATATTGGATGAATTTGAGCCGATATTTTTCTGTGAAAATATCGAGAGCTTTGACAATTGGTGCTCTCAACATCAAGCACACCGCGGCCGAGTAAAAAATGACAAAAAGCGAGGCGGACAATTAATATTAGCGAAATATCACGGAGTAAGTCGCGCTCGCGCGGCCAAAGTTTGCGCCAAGTTTCACCTCGCGAGAGCAGCCGACTTTCACTGTGAAACAACTGCGATCGCGGCTGACTTTTGACGTTCGTGAACGCGAGCGTCCAGGGATCCGCCCGCTTGTACGTCAAGAGGAAAACATCTGCCGCGGCCGATGCAGCTGCGTCGCATGCGAGCGCCTGCCGCGAGAACTCGGCCAACCGAGGAAAGTACAGTCGGCTGATTAACCTTCCGGTGGTCACAGACATCTGAGAGATACCGAGCGACTTCGTTTTAGTATGATACGAACAAAACGGGGATTGCAGCGATACGCGCTACATCCTATCTTCCTGTTCAATATAACTACCTGAAATTGTGAAGAATGACACAAAGCTGTTTTTTCTAAAGTGTTGCAGTTTCCTCTTAATTCATAAAATATTCATATATGAAATTTCCATTTTTCTTTCTCCAAACAGCCGCAACTAATGGAAGCTCAAAGGTAGCAACGTTTTTTCTCGAGTCTCGCAACGCATCTTGTGTCCAACAGGAGAATTCATCTTCTCAGGAGATGCATTTTCCTATTGAACACGAAATACGTTGCAAAACTCGTCGGGGAGAAATGTCGTTGCACTTAATCAGCCGACTGTACCCACCAAGTATCGAGGAACTCGCAGCATCGTCCGCTGCATCGACCGCGCGCTTCTTCTCTCGGAAACGGTGATCGAAAGCGAGAAGAGGTCGCACGCTCGCGAAACTTTCGGCAATTTCGCGAAAGCCCGATGCGGCAATATTTAAATTTAGACGGTGCCGTTTGTCACGGCCCGCCTGCCTGCCGCCTATCGACGTTCGCGTCGATACTCGTGGAGGAGAGTCTCGATACGATGATCATCGTCGCATATCGTATCGGCCTTCCCGCTTCGATCAATCTCCCCGAGAGTCACCCGACGAAGTTGCCTGGGCGGGCGTGTGTCGACGAAGGATCGATACGTACTATTTCTGGTTTCACCGGTGGCTACTTCTGCGAGATACCTGTAGTAGTCACCCTTCATCTTGAGGTAGAATACTTTACTCTCGGCACTGCTAGCCTTGGGGATCAGGTACTTATCCAGGAGACCCTGCAAAAACACAAATACATCGATCTGTGAGCGCGCAGACAAAATATAATTGCCAAGAAAAGCGATTATTCGGTTTGTCCCGCTTCTTTTAAGTAGTGGGTATCTTCAGCAAAGAATATTTTCTTGATAAAAAATAGTCTTAAAATTATACTCAGTATTGAATAGATCTGATGCTTATGATCAGCTTGTGACAGCGAATATAAAACGTACGAAATACTTGGACCAAGTAACATTTACTTGAACGCGGTATGTGTTCCTCTCTGTGTAAGATCACCAGTTTGAGAATTGATCTGAAAAATGTACTTCTTTGCATAGTGAGCGATGAACAAGGTATAGATCTGAGATAAGGTGATAGAGCGACGCGATATCTCGGGGGAAATAATTGCATTTTGAACATTGTGTCATGTCTCGTTGATCCTTCATGGCCGACCCATTAATCAAGCGATTCTCTTATCCGAACGAATCGCGAACGGCGCAATCAGATCGCGTTTCGTAACTGAATGGACTTGTCTCGGTGACGCGAGATTCACAACTCACGGTACGGAGCGATTCGAATAAGATTTCGATATTGCCGCGATATTGATTAAGATGAGAGGACTGGATAATAGCGATGTCTATTTGTGAAACGTCGCTGAAGTATCGTTAGCCTTTCAATCAGACGGTCGCGAAAACGAAAAATATTAATCAATCATCATCAATCACGATATATCTATGCGTCTCTCTCTCTCTCTCTCTCTCTCTCTCTCTCTCTCTCTCTCTCTCTTACACACACACACTTTATTCTCGCGCTGAGATATGAATTAATTCGAGCACCGTGTAGAATCAACGTGCAATCCTACGCCGGTCAATGACGAGCCACATCGCGTTATAAACGCACATTCATGCATTGCGACGCCGCTTCCACTAATGACGTAAGAGCAACGTTGGCCAACCAACTTTGCATGCGCGTAACTCGCGTGCAAATAGCGCGAGGTATTTATTGCGTCTCAACGCCGACATAATGCATCGGCCGCCGCCAGGCTTGGCGAAAAGTGACGGACGAAAATTCATTGCGATTAACATCCGCGAATTTGTCACAAATACCTCTTTGCCTTCCCGCCGCTCCAAAAAAGACCTGTGCAATTTTATAATTATATCTCATTTTTTTCTTTGCTCATGTATTTATTTTTTTGTACTTTTTACTTGTGTATAATTACCACCTTACTTTTTGTGTCTCCTACTATGTGTGACTTAAGTATTGATAAACTTCTTAATATAAGTAGATCAGTAATTGAGCTCTATATCCCGTGAAGGGATAATTTTTCTCTCCGTAAATAAAAGAAATAAATTTCATCGAGTTAATGACTGTGATTTTCATTGGTTATTCTGCTGACACAAAAAAGCAACAATGATAAAAGGCAGCGAATAATAACAAGATTTAACGGCATGGGTAGTTTGGTTAGCTTTGAATAAAATAATGAAAGACAATGATACAACGCGGAGGTCACTTGGTTTTTTTATTGAAACGACCCGGTCTTTATTATTTAAACTCGATTTTTATTATTTATGCATTGCGCAGGACGAGTTACGGTGCGCATTTAAAATTCTAAAGAGTCTGATTTAACACCTCTGATATCGAGTCCGCGTGTGTCCATTCTGTGAGCGACATTGTCGTTAGAAAGTTACAGAACGGGCATACTAATCGTCCCACGATACCGGTCTTGAAAAGCGTCACCCGCTGTACAAGTCATCGTTACGTTTCTCGATGCGTAAACGCGGTGTCGTAAATTACACCGCGTAATCACGTGTGTACGCGATTCGCATCATAACGAAGACGGTCAGAAATAAAAATAAAAGAGGAAAAGAAAAGAATGGCCATTTCGGTTACGTTGTCATTATCGTCGCGTTTTTAACGAGTCTCTCTTAGACGTCGTGTTCGCCTCGAATGAGAAAGAGATACCGGTTTGCGGAAGATTTGTAAAATGGTCGTTATTAATTTTAATCGAGCAGCCGCTTCCTCGACGACGACTCTATTCTCTCGAGAGGCACAAAATCGCGACTGTAAATCGTCGAAATGCGCTCCGCCGTTGACGTCAATGGAGAATCGCAGCGTTCGCAAAAACGACTTAATTACACGAGATTGATTTTGTCTCGTCGACGCTTCCTGTTTTTTCTCAGTGTACTGCAAAACTTTTGCATCGATCCAACACTTTAAAATGTCGTACTACCGACAATATGCAAATATTTCCTGCATTATTCTATCATTTTCCACTTAATCTACAGAATGCTTTAAAAAATGTTAACACTTATGTGATGAATTTGTTAAAAAAAAAAAAAAATGCTGATACTTGTATTGAGAAAAAGTTACTCCAATGTAAGTGTTAACATCTTTTTTAAACACCATGTAGCTGGAAGCAATTTTTCTCCATGTAAGTGTTAACATTTTTTTGCGTGAAATTCTTCATATAAGTGTTAGTATTTTTCTTAAATACCCTGTAAAGCGTACTTTATATAAGAAATACTTCATATAAGTATTAATATTTTTTTTTAATTATCCTGTATTGTCATTCTTCGATTGATTTTCGCGAAGTCACGCTTCGAGTTCGCGCGATCGATCTCTTCGCGTTCTCTCACTTCCCACGTCTGTCAAGCTAAAGTTATCTCGGCTTCGTCGTAAACCACAGCGATGCTGTGGAACGCGTCGTCGCGCTGCACACACAATGGTAATCGCGCTTATCGTCGATGACGTGCATAGGAGCGCGAGAGAACAGGAACGACGACGATCGCCCGGCGATTGCGTTTCAGCTGGAGAGTCGCCTTGCTCCAGTTTCGCCGTTTGACGTGCGTCCCGAGCACGTCGGTTCAAACCCGACGACCCTCCTCTCGCCCTCGACCGCTCTCCGGTACTTCGTCGCAATTAGCGGCCGTCTTCGACGAGTAACTCTACCTGCTGCCGCACGTGGAAGCAGCGTAAATTCATGTTTCAATCGCGAAATTTAATCTGCCGGATATATATATATAAATAACGAACGACGGAAACGGCCACGACACCGTCGTGACAATGTCTACGTCTACTTCATGCCTAGTTCTGGAATAATAAGTGAAAATTTTGTTACGCTGCGAACAAACGCGAAGAATTTTCACTTCGAGATTAGCGACACGTTATAAGACTACTTTTTTCTGGCTGACAACTTTTGCAGATACTTAAATCGTTGATAAGTGTACGCGTTGCAAGATAATAAATCTACGTAGAAAAATAAAATCTTAGCTTAATCCTTTCATATGTGGTCTGAAGAGAATTCTTCGAAAGAAAATTCTAACATAAAAAAAATTCTAGTTGCAAGATACAATTTCTTGCAAACCTATATTCTAAATGAAGACTCGAAAATTATCGAAAGAGTATTTCTCTTCTATATTGATAAGGAATCTATTATACATATATTTTTTTTCTTCTTTCAAATCGACAGGAACTTTTCTGTTTCTTTTTCTTTTTCATTTCATTTGATTTTTGTAAAAATGTGTAAAAATATGTAAAAATAATTTTTACATATCAAACTTCTCTCATTAAAACTTTTTAATAACAATATGTTTAGTTGAAGCAGAATGTTCTATCTTATTAGAAGAAATTTCTATTAAAAACAAGACTTGTACTGTGGATAAAAGATGTCAAATTCCTTTAACTTTATAGAATATTGTACTTAAAATGTTTCTCTGTTGGTTTCAAGAAAGTTCTATTTTGTGCGTGTGTGTGTGTGTGTGTGAGGCTATATATATTGAAAGATTCTAACTGTTAAGAATTGTATTTTTTGGATGAGAAATACCGACAGATTATTTTTGGCATAAAAAGGGCATGACCATGAGCGAATTAAATTCCCTTCAAGAAAGGGCTTCCATTACGAGGCGGAACGTGTCATTTCCGGCGGTCGGGATACGTTCGCGTCTGAGCAGGCGTGTCCGCTTCCTCTTCCGTTTCCGCTCATTTCCGGATACTGGAGAACATCGCCCACGTAACGAGAACGGAGATCGAGCTTTGGAACCCCGGAATCGCGGAGAACGCTATGTGGCTTAGAATTCATCGAGTCTAATGGATTTCGCAAGTTCGCAGAATGGCGAAGTGCGGAAAAGGTCACGCTTTAATGTCGCCGCGGGTCTCCTGTTGAAGTAAAGACCCATCGACGCGAGCTAATTAAAACGTAGAGAAGGCGGATTGAAGGTGGAAATCGAGATTGAACAATGACGCGCAAATAATTATCAAAAACGGAGTAAATTAATATACGTCGGAAAATCTAAAGAGAGGGATTTAATCGGAAAAACTGAAATAGGAAAGTTCGATTTAGCCATGCGTTGAGAAACTCAAAAAGCTTTTCTGATCAAAGCTTACTTCCAAGTAAAGTGAAAATCCTTCAAACACAGAAAACTAATTCAAGAGAACACAATGATAATGGGATCAGTCGCAACGTTGCTATCAAGATAACGCGACGTCACGCGAATTATTCTCAAAGAAGCGAGCGAAACGTGAACTCACGAAGGAAATGGACGGCGTATAGAGATCATGAGTGGTCTCAACAGCAGCCCGTAATTGATCCGCGCGAAATTCCATCCGGAGGATGATCTCCACCCTCCAGAGAGAGAGCGAGAGGAAGCGGAAGACGTCGACTGCGTAAGATGATCCAGACGCGGGAGTATTGCTTGCAAACGGGTTTCGAAGCTCCAGGCAAGACACCCGGTACGATACTCTTTTCTTCTCTGTCGGTGTTGATATATATACATACACACATATATATATACATATCGCCTCTACCGAGTCAAGTGCTTTTTTTTAATTGACGCAGCGAAAGTTTATCAGCGAGTCTTAATCGCAACCGATATTTAATACAGAGAATTAAAATGCACCACGCAATTTCATAGTCCAATTAACTTTCGTAAAATTGGCTCGAATGAAAATTTAATTTCAAACTCGACTATGGAGTTCGTCGAGAATTGGAGAGACAAAGAGAGAGAGAAAAAGAGTGGTTGAAGCAATTGTGGATACTTCTGAGAAATTCGCGATTTAATCACGCGGACACGAATCGATACGGCAGTGCTCTTCGCGTTAATTTCTCACGATGAGAAAAATTCCCGAATCGTGTCGCCGAATGGAAAGTCGATGTCACGTCTTCGTCTGAGACTCGAACGATTCTCGACATTCAACCCGGTAGATTAATTTCCAAGTCGCAGGTGTCGCTTTGCAGTTGTTATCTGCAAGTCGCGGGGATCTCGCACGCGAGGATCATGATGAATACTTCAAAACGCGACGCGAGTTTGCGCAAACATTGACGGCGAGACAACCGCCGCTAATGACTTCTCGCGGCGCATATGTTAGGTATTTTCGTGTTTGCATTTCCTCGTGTCGTTATCGTGCCGACAACGCAGTAACAAATCACTAATAAATACTAGCCGAAGTTGGCACCCCGTGCCGCTTCGACAACGACGGTGACGAAGTTGCTCGCTAGAAAGCGGAAACTTTCTGACAATTAGAGACCAGATCGAACGGATCTACGTGTGAGAAAGCGGCTCTTCGTAATTGGCGACAGCTTCTCGCTTTTTGTTCTCTCTCTCTCTCTCTCATTTTACGTCGTCGGAAGTGACTGCTGCAGTCGTCCGCATTATTATTTACCGTGATAACCGCAACGTTTCTAATTGGGATTAGATTTTTATGTAGGGAAGAAATTTTTTGTGTCAGTACATTAAGAGAGAAGCACCTAAGAAATAAAGTGATATTTATTGGGTACTAATAAAATATATTTACTTATGCTAACAAAATATTTCTCAAGTAAGAAAATATAGGGAAGATCGGGCCTAGTTGGCAAAATCGATTATTTCTACTGTTCTTTAATAGATTTTAAAATCAAGCAAACACGTATTTTAAAGCCATCTTTGACATATTTAAATATCTTGCTTTCTGAATTCTATAACTTGTTAAAAAATAGCAGAAATAATCGGTTTTTTCAACTTTCAACCTTCGGATTTCCCCTACATTTTTTAAGAGATCTTATACTGAGAAAAGAATGTTTGAACATTTATTTACGTGACGTAAAATTTACTTCTGTGAATAAACTTTACATCTCACAAATAAATTTTCAAATATTCGTTTCTTAGTTTTTCATGAAAACAATGGTTTATTCTGTTTAAATAAAAGTGTTTTTAGATTAAAGTATATATGTTATTAGTATTCACTAAATATGTATATCAAGAATTTTTATTTTTTTCTCTCAATGTATATGAAAATTCATATATTAATTTTGTCTTTTATTAATTTATACGATTAAATGAATTTACACGATTTTATATTTTCCTGCTGGCTTCTAGTTCGCCGTAAGATATCCTTCGATTTATCTGGTCGGCGATATTATAAAATGTGAATAATGCACGATAAATATTCGAGCCGGTGCGCAATACCACGTACGTGGGTGCATGTCGCAGCATAAAAAAAAACGAACACAAGAGTGAAATCATCGCTCGACGTGATTATACGAAAACAGTCGACCGTTGATTCATACCTGTGGCAATTCTTGGAGCGCGATCTCTGTGGAAACGAAGCGCCGGGTTACTTAACCACACATTATTTTCCACGCCTTTCGAATTACCTCGCTATAAACGGAAAGCAGGAAACATCGGCGATCGTTGAGCGTCAACGCGAGAAAAGGAACGCGCCGAAACTGTCTCGAGAAGTCTTTATGAGAGCGAAACTAAGATAGCTGCACGAGACACGCCAACGCGGAAAAGCAGGTTTCTTTCAATTCTTTACCGAATTGGTGGAAATGAAGAGCATGTAATTTTGACAGCGAGACCCACGATATGGACGATGATAATGCGACAAAAGTGAAAACAAGTCCAAGAGTTGGACATTTTATGACGCGGCGTATGATACAATTCATTCACGCTTCTCGTAGCAACAGTGGCAACATAAAACGCGAAATCTGAAACGTATGTCGCACTTATCGCGACTGGATTCGCGGGAGATAAAACTTCGCGTGAACGACTATAACGACGACGACAACGACGACGACGATGCTGTGGCGAATCGTTGAAGACGCGTCACCGCGGAGCGTTCCGAAATACTTGGACATTGATTCACTCCGCGATGTGAAAACAAATAATACACATAAAAAAAAACTCTAATTGCAAAATGTTATAGACTAAAACAATATGAATATGGACATTATTAACATAAAATTTAGTGTCTTATAATTCGTTATACGGGCGCGTAATATTTGCTCAGCCATAATTGGAACTTAATTAAACAATAAGAATTTAGATGAATTTAGAAAAATTTAGAAATAATTAAACAAAAGAATTTAGATTAAATATATTAGTATCTATCGAATAATATTTTCTACTTTCCAGATATTTTTCTCAATTAATATAGGAGGATTTCGTTAAAAATTAGATATACTGAGAAAAAAATTTACTAAATTTTAAAAAACGTTTGTTTGGATAGTATTGTTAAGATATTTGTTTAAATTAAGTAATTATTTTCTAAAATTAAATAAAGTTTTAAATATAAATTTGTTTCTTTTTAATTTTAGAAAATAGAAAATTCTAAATAAATTTAGAATATATTAATTTAAACAAATATCTTCACAGTACTATCCAAACAAACGTTTTTTGAAATTTAGTAAATTTTTTTCTCAGTGTATTTTTTCAGAATGTAAATTGGAGAGAAATAATAACTAGCAATACCGAGATGCTTAAGTATATCGCTAGATATCATTTCTCGCGCTCTTACATTATCTCTAAATCATCAAAATGTTTCCTTCTTTGCCTCGCGATAAAGTCGCATGATAAAGACACGAGGCGAAAACGGCGGGTTTGCATTGTCGCGTTTACGAGCGATGCATTATCATGTCTTGTCGTTAATGGCTCATTCTCGTCATAGTATCGAATCATGCAAGAGCTATGCGGCAGCTCAAAGCGAAAGGCCCGCCCAAACAGTTCCGCCGCGCCGGAGCTCGCTTCATTAGGTCTACAGAGTCGACTCAATTAACCTTATTACGGCTTAATCGCGAACGACATGGCTTACTCGCGTCGATATTGCCCGAAAATAACTATTGACGATTGTTTATCGAGTCGCGTCCTGACAGCGTCGGCGAACGTCGATATCGACGTTGCGTTTTGTGATACGCAAAACCGAGAGTTCGAAGTATTCTCGCGCGCGTGTATTAGGAAAAGACATAAAAAAGAATTAAAAGAATTAAAAGAATTTCGCGAGAGAAAGAGAGAGAGAGAAAAGAAACAATCGGGAGTGATAGAATCTCGCCTTCGTATTTTTCGCACGCCTTAAGGATTAGGACAAGTCAATGAATTACCGGAGGATTATATAATTCGAGGCGAACGTTAATAGCCTTTCATCACTTACGTCGTATCGAGGCATTTGTTCAAACACACACACACACACACACACATACGTTTGTTCCTCGGCAACTCGCGTATTTCCCCATTTTTCCCCATTCCAAGCGAACACCTAGCTTTTCTCACCACGTCTCAACGTTGCCATCGTCGTCTTTCATCGTACATGTCGCTTTTTTCCTCCGGAGTAACTTCGATCAATAAACGGCCCGGCGACACAATGAGCCTGACCGCTGAACAAACACGCGAATTGTACGTACGTACGCTGGTATTTGCGCAATAAAGAAAAGACAAAAAAAAAGCAGTCGCGAACGCAGATCGCGACAAGGACAGCAGCAAGGGGGACGTGCGTTCGTGACCTTCTTGTTTGAGGGACGAGTAACGTGCGTTCTGCGACTCAAATCTTTCATCAACGTCATCAGATTGCAAAGAGACGCCGGTGTTTAATCTCTAAGTAGGCGCGTGACTTTTATACATATATATACAGGGTGTCTGACGATAACATAACTCACTCACGTGCGAGTGTGTCAAACTGAAAATTCTTTCACCATTTTGTGAACAATCACGTAATTTTTAGTTATTAATGAAACAAGATTGGCGAATGACTTATCGTACAGGAAATCAGTATATGTTATCGTCAGAGATATTCTGTGTATATAAACTTTCATGTTTATCTTTCTATAAATGGTTATAAGCCAAGATATACTTCAAGCATAAAATAATAAATTGGAGCATTACAAGTTAAAAACTCATACTTAGGTGGGGAGAATTTTACAGCAAAAATTACTATAGAATTTTGTAATCGAGGAATTGATCGACATTCCGCAGCAATTTACTATCCTTTTTCATCTCATATGTGCTACTATATTTTAGAACCGAAATGTTCTATTATATATAAAACACTTGCTATGTTTGTAACGAAATTTACTATGTTCCTAGGCAAAACAGATCTTATTAACAATCTGTTTTTGGACTACCAAAAACATAGTAAAATTGAAAAAACTTTATATTAAAAGAAAAAAATTTAATATTTTCTCTCCGTGTAAACGATATTTTATTCGATATTTCTCATTAGAGAAATATTGCTTTGCTTATGCGTCTCGGTCAGTTTGACCCCCACGCGTTCACTCACGGGTTAAATGTCGCGTATAATTCTCACACAACAATGAGAATTCAATCAACAAGCTCGCAAACAATTTCGCTTAATAATTCAACGAGTAAACGCGGCGGCGTCGAGAGAGCGCACGGTCGCGAGGCTGTCGCAGCTGGCGATGTTTCCAAAGCCGGGCCCGTTTGATCCCGTCACTCCAAAGAGGAGATCAGCCACCTTGTCCCAATTTTATTCTTAGACTAGAGCGGCTCACTGGAGCGGGAAGAAAAGGGCGGCCGTCCATGGGCGCGCGCGTCTAAGACTTACAGGCGGGTACAACGAAGGAAAACGAAAGAGAGCGAGGGGGAGGAAGAAAAACCATTTGGTGGTATCACTTACCAACACGTCGTAGCAGATCTCGCGCAATTCCTTCTCGACCTTTTCCCGGTATTCCTTCGCCATCTGTTGTTTGCGCTCGGAGCCTTCGGTCTTCTGCTCGATGGATGAAATTACGCGCCACGAGCTACGTCTCGCTCCTACGACATTCTTGTACGCGACCGAGAGCAAATTCCTTTCCTCATTCGACAGTTCGACCCCCGTCTCGGTGACCGCCTTCATCGCGGACGCCATGTCGTCGTACCTCTCTGCCTGTTCGGCAAGCTTTGCACGTTGCACCAATTCCTCCTTATCCACGGACATTGTGTCGGCTGAAAACAGAAAAAAGAGTAGCGAATTAGCCGGGATATGACCATGTGCGAAAATGCTTTCGTTCCGCGCGATTTCGCAAAGCGATTATCAACGATCGTCAAGAGTCGACGATAAAGCATTTCCTTAAATTTGAGTTTCTTCAAGTTTCCCCAGGTGTTGACAATATCGCCATTAAATCATAGTATCGTGATAAAAAAAATAAAATACAATTTTCATTACAGTTTTCGAATGATTTGAGAGAGCTCGAAGACCCAAGCGCGAGGCAAGATATCAAAGTTGCGTTTTGTGATGCGTTCTACAACGGCACGCCATTCGAGCGTTTGTTCCATATATTTTTCAAAGTGCGACGCAGAAACACACAAAAGACAAAGTGATTAACGATACTTCTCTTTATTTACGCAGTTTTGCCTACGAGCGGGCTACCATAGTCTGCCTTAGATTTCTCAGTCCTCAAGGAAAATCCTCACATAAGGGCACTTACTGTGCACCAGTTACGCATTTCGTGCGGGAAATGGAAAGTGAGGAAATCCTGGTGTCTCGATATTGAGGCAGGTTAAAGGTGGAGGTAGGTTGTCGGAAGGAGGAGGCAGTGCACGTCGAGATACGGGGATGTGACACGCGACACAAAGCTCGGTCGAGCGACCGCCGAGTGCTTCAATGTCGTCGGGTCCCTTTTGTTGCGTGTTCGGAGAGGTTGGAAGAATAGTTCTCGCACACCGACGCGTCTTCAGAGGCCAGACATGACCACGATGACGACGACGACGACGACGATGTCGACATCCATCCGCGAAACGCAACTGGCTGGCCTCGATCGAACGCCAGTGCGTCCTTCTCCTCTTAGAGAAAAGACGTCCTTTTCCTTTCAGAATCACGTGCGTACGGAGGAGCTCTTTTATTCACCAGCTGCTGCGAGAAGCAACGCATGTCGACACCCAGAAATGCCTTGGGAGAAAATGAAATTCTCCATCTCTTCTTGCTCTCGAGTGAGGAAATAACGTCTTTTGTCTACTACTTGTCTACAAACGACGGAATGACGTTGATCGTTCTTGTGACTGAAGTTAGGGTCTCGTATTTACAGGACTCGCTTTTGATTCTTAATTAAATTTGTATGAGAACGAACATATTGTCTTTTATCAAAGATTTTTCGAATTTGTACGGTTTTCCGCATCGTGTACTTGATATTTGTCTTAGTGTTCTGTTATCTTTAAATTCAATTATCTTGGAGCACTGGAAAGATCAAATTTCTGGATCTAGGAAATCTCAAATTCTTTGAGACAAGACCACCTAATCCTTCAGCTGCCCTTGCACGTTTTTCAAGAGAGACGGATTATGCCGACGAAAGAAGACGGGTGGCGAGAGCAACAACGCAATTTCGAGATGGCCAGCTGCCAAGCTGGTCCTATCCCTGGACGGAAGTGTTCAGGTAGCATCTTTCCTCATGGCAATGGAAGAAAGACGAGATCATGGATCTTCTACGTGAAAGAGATAATCGAGAAAGGGTCTCAGGTCAAACATTCTACGTCATTATTCTCGATGGAAAAAAGAAAAGAACAGCTGTAATATGTTTCCAATATAATTGTCCCGTTAATAGCTATTACTTTATCTCCTAATGATGCGGCAGAGCGAAACAGTCGATCAAACTTAAGAGGAAAAAGAATAGAAGAAAAACACAGAAACGTGATACACACATCGTACGGACACTGATCGAAATGTCGTCCATGCCCCTAACGAGAATTTAATTATCGATCGTAAAATCAACACGTGTGACATACGTGATCGTGTATAGGGAGACTCTTCTCTATGTTACTCGATAAACTCCGACACGAGCGAATTACGGAAGTACAAGGGAACGATGGGTTGGTACAGGTGGATGTACATACACTGGCGTGTGTATCTACCAGAGGGAACCGCATTTCCGTGGCAACCGCGGCACGGGGCAAGTCTCTCTCTCTCTCTCTCTCTCTCTCTCTCTCTCTCTCTCTCTCTCTCTC
>NW_022639455.1:3137280-3146613 GCF_010583005.1 Odontomachus brunneus | reverse complement strand
CTCTCTCTCTCTCTCTCCCTCTCTCTCTCCCTCTCTCTCTCTCCCTCTCCTGGGCTTCCGACATAAGAGCGCGAGATCCGCTCGCGACGCGGAGAACTACGTCGTCCTTTGGGTATTATCGATCGACGAGTGCGCACGAGCGTCACGTTATCTAACAAAACGCGTTACGTAAGACCTAATCCGGAGCTTCGTACATGAATGTATCAGCGCGACGATATAATGAGAGAGATCCACGGAAATTGATGCGAATCGATATAATCGGATAACCATCGGTCTAATTGCCTGATTCTTCGAGACAACAAATACCTATATCTGCTAATTGCATCGGCGAGCGAGCGCGAGCTTCCCTCTGACGATTTATTAATTCGTTGCCGACATTTTTACTCGAGATAAGAGTCGACAGCCTGCATTTCTTTTTCCCCCGGGGAAAACAGGTGATACGGTCTGCTTTTATCTCCCTTCTCTGTTTACTTTCGTGATGACATCATAAGTTCGATATTGTATTTAATCTCTTTTCAATCGGGAGCCTCGCGAGAGGGATTTACAAAAACATCAAATTTTATATCCTTTTATTCGGAATTACGGTTACGTGATCCACTTCTTTCTGAGTATTTCGTCTCGAATTCGTGGAAGCTCGGAATTACGATCGATCTCGCTCCACCTTATCTAATCTATCATCTTAATCCATCATTCTCGACATTGTCGGAAGTTTTAAGGATCGGTGAACACACGGTGTGTGTTCATCTCTTTATCTGCCACTCCTCATTAATAGCGCTCTTCATTAAGGAGAACGGGCGCTGATAAATTCGGAATAGATTCGGTGGATTTCGTTAAACGAAAAAAGACAAAATTAACGCAAATTACTGCTACTTTTGCGGCCGAATCTCGTAAATATCATGCCATTTCACGCTGTCATCGCATCTGAAATATCCCAATCTAGAGATCATCACGATGGCGAAATTTGAGAGAAAACGGCAATTGTCACGAAACGTCTTCTTTGTATCTCGATTTGCGTCTGCTGCTCAGACTGCCGCGATTAATCGGTCTTTAATGATTCGGCGATTCGGTCAAAGAGCCAGATATCACATCAGCGAATCGTGGGTACGTGTGAATCCGTGGAGACGATAAGAGAGAGCCCGCAGTTTGTGCCCGATAATACGTACGAGCGGCTAGTGAGACACATACGATGCATCGAGAGCGGACGAGCAGGTTCTCGCCGGTCTGTACGCGCAAGAAATGCACCGATAATACGTTACCGAGAAATTGGAAATCACAAAGTACGGAAGAAAATCGCCGCGACCCCACCGGGTCAATCGCAGTACTTTGAGCACTCAAAAAAAATACATACTGTATTCAAGCAAATGTTACTTGCTTCAGTTATTTCATGAATTTATACATCCACAAATCTCTGCCACGAGTTTATTATAAACATCAAATTTATTAAATTTATTATTTATTAAAAATGTACTTCGAATCTAGCATTTTAATAAAAAATATTAAATTAAAACAAAAATTCGGTTTGCTCACTGCATAAACTCGAACCGATATCTTCGTTGAAGTGATATTCACATAAAGAAAATAAATTCTCCTTCTCATAAAGAGAATAAATTTTCCTTTTTTTTTCGATATATAATAATGAGTTTTTCTCAAATTTATCATGAGTGATTTGAAGATTATTATTATCAAGAAAATATTGTTTGTATTAAAGATAACTGTTACTTAAAAAGAAAGTAAACGGAGCTATCGCTTTCTTGAATAATAGAAAGATATTTTTCTATACATAATATGAGCAAGAACACATACACTGAGAAGAAATATCTAAAAAATAAAAACGATAAGTACTAATAATTATATATTTGCTTAAATTTAAATATTTTTATTTAAATAGAATAAACTATTGCTTGCATGGAAAACTACACTGAAAAAAATATTTGGAAATTAATTTGTCAAATATAAAGTTTATTTCGCTTATTTTTTCTCAGTGATATTGGGAAAAATGAAAATAGTAAGCACAATAAAAGAAGTTATGTGAAAAAATACAAAATTGTTCATGAGGAATGAAGGACTTGTCAAAGTAATAGCGTGGGCGTATAAATATAATTTACTTAAATGCTGCAGTTTTTTTTTAATATGTCGCAACTGTAAATAACGAACTAAATCCATATACTTTAATATATCACCAAGCTGTAGATATCAGTGTGAATATCTGTTATTGGATTTTCAAATTCTCAACAAATTAAATTCCTGGAAATGTTTAGATTGACTTCTGTGCATTCGTCAACCGCTTTACTTGTCGTTCGATTAGATTAGATTTATACTTTTATCATCAGACATAATATTTTCGAGACGTATTTTTGGTTTGTCTTGTGCTGCGAAAGATCAGTAAAATTGTATAGAAAATGAAAATACTTCAGTTATTTTTACGTGATTAGATTAGATTTGTAGATTAGGTTTATCACCAGACATAACATTTTTGGGGTCACGACTTGTCTCGCGTTGTAAAAGATTAGTAAAATTTAATAAAATAGAAGTGCTTCTCGAAACGTCGGAATTTCTAGATTCGACCGGTCTGCAAGAGGAACGATATGTCATAATGCGTTCGTTGTACCGAGCGGCACATTATGTCGTCGTAGTACGCGGGGCAGGAAACGACGATGATTCATAAAATTGAAAGAGAACGAATTACAACTCGTACTCGAGTAGTATGTCGTACGCGAACCGCACGTAATGCGTCGTTTAGGAGAGTAAAAATCGCGGAACGAAATCGTTACGAAAATTCCCTTGCATCCTGCTCTGTTGATTCCGCAGAGTCTCTATGTTCTTATGGATGCTTGTTCCATCATGATATTTACTTGCAAAACCAATTTCTGGCTTTGTAAATTTTCTATTCTATCAAATAATTCGCGAATAATTGAGAAGAATTCACGATATCTTAAAATTTCTGAACTTGATCATTATATGAAGAAATCCTTGAATAAGTATTCTAATTCACAGAATTTCTGATTTTAAAATTCTGAATGTGAAATTCTGAATATTTTGAAATTAATTTCGATTCAAACACGTGAAGTATGAAATTTGTAGAGAAGATTCTCGGATAAAGGTTTTAATCAATTAATTCGATAAGAGCCGTGTCGACAAAAAAATGAGAATCACTTACACAATAAACGTATAGATAAATATATAGCACAGCGAGTTTCCGGTCAATTACAGGTAGATCGACTTCTCACTGTCTAAACCGAACGGCAGACACGTTAATTACAAGGCAAAACACGCACTTGCGTTACGTTACGTTGCGCTACGATGCAACTTGCACTCCGCTCCGATGCACTTTCGTTCTCGGTTAACCCGTCACGAAATGCACTTTACTTTCGATGAAATTAACATGAGTATACTAAATAAGTACTCGCACCTTTAAAAACCCATTCTTGCTCAATAACTCGTGCTCAATTTAATCGACACGTCCTTTCAAAAACCGAAATGATTTTACACTCAATGATCTTTACTTAAGCTTTCTATGGATTTTCCGAAACGAACGTAATCTTGGTGAGGATTAAAAGAAGCGGGAATGATGAAAAATAAAATGTTCTCCTTGAATTAATTTCAAGCAGACAGGCGAAGCGACATTATAGCGATGAAAAACACCGAAACACGCTCGTGGTGCATCGGGAGATTTCCTAAGGGAGGTCTATGCGATACGCTCATAGAGAAACGGTAATTAAAAATACCTCGTGGAGCACGAGAGGAGGTTCTTTCGTAAAAATAGCATGTAAATAAAATACATTACGTGACTATGTCGAGAATCCGTCAGAGATGCGAAGCAGAGTTGTAAATTGAATTGTGCATTCGACAATTTTTCTTTTCAACGATATGCGATTGTTATTGTTTAGCTTCTCGAACTTTTATGTGACCAGACCAAAATAATGGCGATAGCCATTATTCAAAAGAAAATTACTAAAAAACTAATAACTAAGTTGTAAAAGAAAATTACTTGGATAAAAATGAAAATTCTGAATAGAACACGATATGCGATAACATGTTGCATGTTTAGGAAACAAAAAGATAGTATAAAGAAGAAAATGTCCAAGATATGAATTGCAAATTGACGAGATCACACTTCGAAATAAGCTTTAATGAAAATTTGGTCACGCGGGCGTCCACGTTCGCTGATTTAATTTTGATTAAACGGCGCATGTAACGTTCGCGTGTGTCTAGGTTCAGCGAGCCGTGGTGTTGGTGCCTGTCGTTGAGAGGAAGTGCGCGGCTTGGCAAGAAACACCCTGTATATACACGTAGATAATCTAGCGTGGAATGAGTGGATATCACACGGTGCAGTGACTCATTACTTTTCAGCCGGTCGATGCCGTCAAAAACTCGCGAGAAAGAGAGAGAAAAAGTTCGAAGAGCCACTTAACCCTGAAAAATGCAGATGGGCTTCTTTTCCGAAAAAGGGCTCTTTGCGCAGATATCGAGAAATTGGATAAACTTTGCACAATCATCAACACGCGGAATTCTACGAGATTTCGACGTAATTGTTCATTCGTTCCCACGTTATTCGTCTCGGCGTCTACTTGTTCTCCTGAACTTTCAATTTTCAAGACATGTTGCGAGTACAAGCATCGTCCTTGTGTGAAATATATATATATATATATTTGTTTTTTTTTTTAAACTTCTATACTTTATAAAATATTACGGTATACAACACTCCACATTCTTTTTCCCTTAAAAGGGCACACGGCAGGATCGCATTCCTTTGCAATGACGAAGGCAATTATGCAGAATTGATGAAACACGTTTTCCGCACGTATCTAAAGGAATGCTTACCTAATGAGACTGAGATATGAGAAATCGCTGGAGAATGTTTGGCGCAAAAACAAAATGCAGTCACTCCGATGAGTAACGAGTCAAGTGCAATTGCATCTAATCGCGTGTGACTAAGAGAGCATTTCTCTCTCAGTGAACCGGATAATTGTCTTCAAGGATGAAACTGTCGGAGAATGCCGGAAGTAACGCCGGCGTCACCTGTCATACCGGAATAAACACGTGGCGATAATGCGTCGATCCTAGTCGCGAGTCGCAATTTTTGCCTCGTAAGAATAACGGCATGAGAGAAACGCGGAATTTCTGCGCAACGATTTCGCGCGTTCGACGAATTGGTGCGAACAACAAACGCGGAAAATACATCACTGCATTCGAATAAATGTTACTTGTTTCAAGTGTTTTATGTGAGCTAATATGTTTGCAAATTATAAGTTCATTATCGAAAGAAGAATTGATTCTCTTTACAAGAATATCATAAGACTCCAAGAAAAGTCGGTCTGCAGTCGGTCAAGCAAACTGAATTTTCGTTACAATTTCATATTCTTGATTAAAATGCTGAACTTGCTAAGACTCAGAAAATATTTTGAATAAACTTGATGCTTATAATAAATTTATAATAGGTTGCGAATATATAAATATGTGAAATACTTGGAGCAAATGACATTCACTTGAATGGAGAATGCACTTTTCTGTGCGCGAACGCGTATCTTTCACACGTGACTTAATTTCACGGATTTACGACTCGACAATCCCACGCTAGATTCTAGAGATTCTTGGCTCCATTAATTTTACATTCCGAGGATCCTACGTGAGTACAGCGGATTATTATTATATTTCGCGAATTTCGCGAGTGTCGCGGATCTCTTTTCTTTGTACATTATACCGCTTGGGTTTCTCAGACAAGATTTTTTGTTGGAAAAATTCCGCGATCTGTGAATTCCACAGGACCGATTTATCGTTCGATTTCATGACCTCAGAGGACCCTCTGTCCCGGAAATCGTCTCGCGAGCGCCGTCGTCGCGAGATCCATAAATCCTGCCTCTCTCCCCGCGCCCCTAACGCCGTAATAAATTCACGGCGGCGCAATAAATTCGGATTAAGCTCGACTTCGAGATGAGAGCGCAGGATCGCGCCGGCGTTACCCACGTTCCACATCGAGTCACCGCAACGAATCGCGGTCTCTCGTAAAGCGGGCCCGGCGAGCAACGAAAGAATTCGTCGGCTGCGCCACAACACGGCGGGAAAAGACTCGAGATCCGGTTTCATTAATACGCTTCCGGTTCGTGGCATTCACCGCTTTCTCGAGATGCACCCAGCGGGGAATGGCATTCCTCGCGCGCTTCGTTACTCCGAGGTATCGCGCGAATCATCGCGAACGGGACAACGTCTTCGGCAGCTGATAGCGCATAATTAATTTAAGGTAATTTCAAAATTAAAAAGTTCGACAAAACAATTTTCATTCGATTATAAAAGATTTAACACATTTAAAACAATTCTAATTCAAAATTGAAATTGTCGTGATTATATGAAATGTATGATGTAAATATATAAGTTTGTAGAAAAATATCATTTTCTACTGCTAATTAATAATTATGTTCAACCAAGAGTGTTTCCCCTCGATAATAGTCTTAAAATATATTTATCGGAAATTTCAGAAAAGTTCACTCATGTACTCAATCAAAAATTGACGCTCTTCACAAGAATATTGTAAAACTTTATCAAGGAAAAAGCCCGATTCTGAGAACCAAGTGAACCAAATGTTTATTTAAATTTAATATTCTTGATTGAAACGCTTAACTTACTAGTATAAAGAATGTAATTAGGAATTTTGAATAAATTTGATGCTTACGATAAACTTGTGGTAGATTTACATATAAATTTATGAAATGCTTGAAACGAGTGGTATTTACTTAAATGCAATATATATACGAAATATAAAAAAAACATTCTTTGCTTTTATAGAATAAAATAAAATTTTTTTTGTCACTTCTACTTGGAAAAACCAGATACGTAACGATTATCATTTTTTGGCACCGATCCTTCCAACTTATGTCCTAAATAAATATTCCCGGTCAACTCTTTAATTCATTAGCTACTAAAAATAAGTTCATTAAGGAGAGGATGCACCAAGAGCGAGAGATAATTTTGTAAGCGCGCAATTCAGGTAACAACTGCGGATTATTCGTGAGAACGCGAGGAGCGAACTACGATTATAAAGATGCGTATGTGATACGCGGTTTCTCCTGAGAGGTAAACGATCGCGCGGTTATTCGACGTCCTTAATTTAAGGAAGCTCCCGTGCACTTCTCGTCTTTCTCAGCCGAAAGACGTCGTCGATCAATCGACATCGAGCCATCGGTAATGAATATCGATTCGGAAGGCATGACGCGTTGCGATTAGGACAAATATACTGGTTGTTAGATAGATAGGTAGGTAGCTAGATGTATTCGGCGTCCTATATTTAATCCCGCGTGATCACTTGGCTTTAGGATTTAATATGGGCAGGATGACGACGACGTCACCGCGTATACGAAGCAATACGAGTCACCATCACGACCAAGTCGCCAGATGCCGAAATATTTCTGGCGCGAAGAACTCTTGGAGCAGCCCGCGTGAGCGGAACGCAACTTACACGACACGCGCGAGTGAACTCGTTCCAATTCCCACAAAGATCAACCTGAGATTGTCTTGAGCGCGATGTACATCATTTTCTGCTTTGTTATCAGACCTGCACCCGTGTCTCGGAGTGAAGAAAACAATTATACGTCTACAGGATAGTGTCTGACGCAAAGTATCCCACACCTCGTGTATATGTAGATCAGGTCTCAAACCAGAGACAAAATTTCCCTATCATTTTGCAATTTTGCACGCGAAATTTAGAGTTATTGATCATAGAAGGTTGGGATGATCATGCGCAATATGACAAACGAGATGTGATAACGACATAGTCGTGTGCATATAGGTCAAACTGAGGTGAAAGAAAGTTCTCTACACTGTAAAACTGTTTAAAACTGATGTATTAAATTTAACACATTTCATGTGTCCTAAATCATCCACTTTAATTTATGTGTAAATTTAACACAAAACAAATGTGTTAAAAAGTAACACGCATAATATGGAAAAAATTAACATAAGAATTTAACACTTGAATACCGTTAGGAATCACAGGTTGTGTTAAATTGACATATTTAATATGTCAGACATAGATTATGTCAATTTAACATTTTTATTTCATTAAAACCGCAGATTAATATTCTCTCAAATGTTAAAATAACGTTTTATTTTAGTTAATTTAACATTATACATATCACACGCGTCAGTGTTCTTGACTAATAATTCAAAGTCTACATTGTGATTTGCAAAATGATGGAGGACTTTTCTGTTTGACCAAGGGCTGATTCTTCTTCTCACCCCTTGGTGAGTCAACTAACTTATTAAATTATATTTTTTTTGTTTTTCCTTCAAATTAGACAAAGATAGACATATAGTTTAATTGTCGGTTAACTTACAAAGAGATTGAAAGAATTGGTCCCCTGATCTATACACAACTTTATCTACCGTATCGCGCGTGATCAATCGCCGATATCTTCTCGAATAACTAAAAATTGTATGCGATTGTTTCCAAAATGGTAAAGGAATTTCCAGCTCGATTTGATTTAATCTACATGTACACGAGATATGGGACACTTGCGTCAGACACTCTGGCAAGGAAAGAGAGAACTCCCGAGTTCTACGTCACAATATGACGTATTTGCAGAATTCCTCGTCTTGTCAGCCACCAGCCAGAGCTCTGTTAGATCGATACTTGATTATGAAAGTTAATGCACTTTTTTCCTCAATTCGACTCGACTGGTCGCAACACGGGAAGAATGCGGCTGGCGCCACGCGTGGGTAATCGACGCTTTTGCAAGCTTTTATGAATGCCTGGTAACGCGGCTGCGACTCCAGGTAAGATCATCATCGCCACGCACGCACGCACATACACGATCGCGCCGCGATTCATTAATATCTCGGACAACCGCATCGTCGTAAATAAACTTTCTCACGTGCTCCAAATTAACGAGCCACGTTACAGATACTCCGAGAGATTAATAACGAGCGTTGCAAACATAAGATTTCAAATCAGAAGCGACACGATAGAAGATTCACCGGCAAATCTCATTTATTGACGCTCCGCGAAGTTTGATCAGATGTTCATAGATATTCCATCGTTCGTCACGAGAGTGTTGTCATAGATAACATAATTTCGGTACGAAAAGAAAAACAAGAGAAAGAACGATGAAGGAAAAAGAGCACATGATCGTGGACGTCGGAACTTTTACGCAACCCCAGCTCTGCGCACAAATACGTGTGAAGTGAAGAAGCGACGTTATCAGTGAAGTAAAACATAACACGATATAGACTCCGATAAACGGTGGTGACTGATAAAATTAATATCTATATTCCTCTTCCTTCATATACACTCTCTCTCTCTCTCTCTCTCTCTCTCTCTCTCTCTCTCTCTCTCTCTCTCTC
>NW_022639455.1:3064407-3135151 GCF_010583005.1 Odontomachus brunneus | reverse complement strand
TCTCTCTCTCTCTCTCTCTCTCTCTCTCTCTCTCTCTCTCTCTCTCTCGCCACAGCGCTGTACTTGTTTTATTATTTTATTTCCTATCGCGTGAAACGACTGGCCCGTCATTCCGTGAGCCACGATAAATTAGTCGTTACCCGAAAAATCAATATCGTGTCAATAATCCCCGTGGTTTCAATCCCACGTCTTGAAACGGCGTCTTCGATCGATACTAATCGATTAGTAAGTCCGACCGGCACGAAATCAATGAGAGATATGATTAGAGCTGCAGATACTTCGGAACTAAGATAGAACTCCCTGGCTTCGAAAACTCGTCTTACAAGTCGCGCGCGATAACAATCGTCATCGTAGATGTCGTAAATGAATACCGCAGTCGCGCAAGAAGCGCAGGCAATCGAGTGTGCAATTAAAACCGCCATCAGAAACTAACGCGATATTCGCATTTGACGAGATCCCAAGGCCGATAATCGATTGACGTTGGATCTGCGCGTTAGTTTCTCGACAGAAAGAGAGAGAGAGAGAACAAAAGAGAGATTAGTTATTACGTGCCAGTCGATCGTTCTCGGCACCGGATCTGCGTGTCAGATATACAGCAGCGAGGAAGGAGCGAGGAGGACGATCGCACGTTGAAATCATGAATCGGAACGGGACTGATGTGCGAAGTGCCACTGTCATCGAACAAGAGTCTCAACGGCAGAATTTAAAGTCTAAGTTCAAGAACCCGTTCGGATTTAGAATTTGATGAAGAAGATTTCTTAACAAAATCGGACTTTGAAAAGATTGCGAAAGAAATACTTGAAATTTCATATGCGAGATATAAGAATTTATTCAGAATATAAACCTTACATCCCAGAAGTAAATGTTCGAGGACTTTTTTTTCTTCTCAATGCAGATCGAGTAAATCGCAGCATCTAGTTTTCTTCTTCTAGACCGGTATGGATCTGACCGACAGCTCGTGCGAGATACTCGATAATAAAAATAAAAAGAATTACCGCGAGTGACCGAGCGCGCGCCGACATCCCGCAGTACTTGAAATCCCCCAAGGAAAACCTCGTTAACGCGTTATCCGGTGCTAACAGGACACTTCGTGGAGAGGCCCGCGGGTCGGACATCCTTCGCGAAAAGCGTAGTGGAATGACATATTTAGCCATGCCAAGTGGAAGCTTCCGTGGGAGATGACGACGACAGACGTACACGGCGCTGTCGCGACGAAGGTCGCGAAGAAGAGACGACGCTGGCATTACTCATCGCGTTGTCGTGCGATTTGAGGTTATGGCCGCGAGAGAAGGAGCGGGCGAGCGCGGACAAACGATCACCTTTTAAAGAGGGAGCCAGGCGTTGGCGGTAGCGCCACGGCGCTACTTTCACGGCGGCGAGAGCGAAATTCCCGGCCGCATTCTCCGACGGCGGTGACGCCTAGGTCCATTAACGCGACGACGAACGAGTCGAAATCGAGGAAGAACCGAGAGATACCGCGAGGAATCGATCGGCTGCGCATCGACGCGTACGGGTGGGCCTCGCATTACGCGTCAATGCGGAGAGACGATGTGCAAGTGAGCGGACGAGTGAGTGTGCGAACGAGCAATTCTGCGACGCAGTACGATGCCGCAAAGATCGATAGCCGGCTCTGGGGCTCTCGCTCTCTCGCACCGATGAGTTCCCACGAGAACGACGATAAATGGCGAGCGCGATCGAGAACCGACAACCCGCCGCCGCTGCCGCTACCACCACCGACGACGACGACGACGGCGGCAGCAGCGGCGAGTAGTCGGTCACGCAGGAAATGACGAGTGCGTGGAAGTGGCCCGACCGACTTGCGCCGCTATATAGCGTATCGAGAGGGAGCGAGCTAGCTGCGAGGGCGCAGAAGCGTACGGTGTGCGAGTGCGAGAGAGGGAGAGAGACAGGAAGATATGTATGTGCGCAGAATGAGAAAGAGACAGAAAAAGATATAGAATGCGACACGGGGTCGCGGCTTTTTGTTGCACACTTACCTTAGCTTAAAGTCCTTTGTACAATAAATAGTGACGTAAATACACACGATCCGTACGCAGAGCCGTGAGCCGGCGTGACGGACGACGAGAGCGCGGGGAGGGGACGGGCGAGAAAGAACCTGCGTGTGCCGCGACGACGACAGCGACTTGGGCTCTACTACGACTGGTATTCCGTTCTTCTCCTTCTCCTGGTCTCTCTCTCTCTCTCTCTCTGCTTTAAGTTCCGACCGCAGGGATTAACGCGCGCGCGAGACGGACGAGCGAGAGAGCGTGGAACGCGAGCGAAAACTAAAACACCGGCTCTTTATTCCTCGGTCACACTCTCGGCTACGATACCACACATCCCTCGGCGACCACTCCCGCACAGCGACTGAGCCGGCAACGCCGCTCGTGGTGGGGAACTCGGATCGCCTCGTGCCGGGGCTCGGCCGCAATCGTGCGCGTCCGTTCCCGATCGTGCACGCTCGGCCGCGCTCGCGCCTTCTCGTGTCTGAGCCGAAGTATTGATCGGCTCCCGACCCCGGCATGGCGCTCATCGGCGAGGTTGGGTGGGGCAGCGGAGCGCGCACGGCTGTGTCCCGGGATCCGACGCGCCGCGCCGCGCCGCGCCGCGCCGCGCCGCGCTGCACGATGACGACGAGGAGGCGACGCGACGGCTCTCGCATCTTTTTCTTTCCTTTTTGCCTACACGTCCCGCTCACCTCTCGCGGCTCTTTCGATCGTCCGACTCGCTTCTCGTCTCGCTCACTCCCCCCACCTTTCGAAAACTGCCTATTCGTTTCGTCTCTCTTTCTCTCTCTCTATGTTTCTCTCTTTTTTTCTCTTTTTCTCTCTCTCTCTCGCCGCGCTATATCCTCCTACACCGTTGTCGGAACTATTCGTCTTCTACCTCGCACTTCGTCTCACCCGCTGCTAAACGTCCGTTACCGCGTGTCTCTGTCGACCCTACCGGGACCGACCGTCTGTCTGCCTGTCTGTCTCTGTCTATCCTTCTCCTCTTCCTCCTCCTACTCGCAACGTTACATCGAGTCCCGCGCAATTTCGTGCGAAAATTAACCTGGAAGGAGCGCTCCGTCCAGTTTTACTTTTTTCTTTTTTTCCCCCGACATCCCTGAGCGCAAGTGAGGTCCTCTCTCTTCATATGGTTGACGCGCGAAAAGCCGCGGTCAGCCCGTCGCAATTTCCTCGGAAGATCGTCAGTTGTTTGCGAGGAAATTCTGCAGGTGATTCCCCCTCAATCTGTCTATATTATACCCTCTGATCATCTGACTCTGTCGTCGGTGCATCGTAATGCTTGTAATTAAGCAAAAACGCCGACGTTCCGCCGCGGCCGTTTTGCAAAAAACGTACGATTTTCGCGTAGCAACATTCTCACGTGGCTCACACGATCCAAGTGATCTATGAGCGCAGATCCATGGCATTTACGAAAACGCGCGCGGCATCGCGAGCTCGTAAGTTATACAGGGTGCTCGAAATGCACGGCGGAGTCAGCGCTGGCAAGGACATTTTTCTACTTGAGCAGCGGGGAAACGCGCAGTCGACGGCTAAAATGAGTGCGTTGGGTGGGTCTGAGAGAGAGAGAGAGAGAGAGAGAGAGAGAGAGAGAGAGAGAGAGAGAGAGAAAGGAAGAGGGGGAGAGAGAGAAAGAGAGACTGACGATTACCATAAAGACCCTTTCGTCCTCGCGACCGTTTAATCGTGTCATTCCTCTCGTTCACGGTAAATCAAAGGATCCACGCGAAACGGGATCGTCGTCGGCGTGGGAGGAACGACGACTCGGAAAGAGTTCGTGAGAAAACGACTTGAAGGATTGTCATCTCGTTTTCTATTTTTGTATGCTGCGAAATAGCTCGAGACAGCGATGATTAGCGTTTCTCAACTTAAACCGCAAATAATTCACAGATTCGTATTCAAATTATGAATAGGAATGTTCAATTCACGGGTATCACGAGCCACGAATTAAAGAACGTACATGAATTTCAATGTTTGTAAATCCAAGGATAATCAGAGGAAGCGAATCGAAGATTCGCACGAGTATACGCAGTAAAATATTTTACTGCCAAGAAAAACGACTGCTCAGCTTATTTGTCTTTTTTTTTTAAACGGTGATTATTTTTAACAAGGAATATAATTGACTGTAAAAAATATATTCATCACGAATATAAAAACAAGCTCATTTTTGTGTACCCAAAAAAGAAATTTGGAGAGAATACTGTCTTTGCAAGAATATTGTAAAATCTCATCAAAGAACAAAAGCTAGTTTGAGACTTTATGTGTCAAGCAAAACGAAATTTGTTTCAATTTAATATTTTCGATTGGACTGTTAAACTCACTAGGATCCAGAATGTATTTGGAATAAATTCGACGCGTTTATAACATAAATTTATATATATGGAAATTTATGGAACATCTGAAACAAGTAACATTTACTCGACAGTGACATATTTTTCTGTGTATATCGCGGAGCACAGCTCGTAAGCTGAAAATATCTCCTATGCATGAGAATATCCTGTTATTACTCGGTACATTTATCGCGTTGATATTGGCCGAGAGGTTCCCGATTCATGTTGTTTATAATCGCGTTGTTTAATTTCGTTAACATCAGGTGAAATTTCACCCGGCGAATCGGGCGCTGTAAATATAGGTGGGTTTAAGTGGTGGTCATTTTATGTGTTTGCGTATTTCGCGCGATAAATCCATTCATCGAAAAATCCGTCAGAACCTTGCGTTCTCCGCACCCACGTGGAAAATTGGACATACGACACACACACACCCTCACAGCCACGCACGAACTGGCTCGGACAACCGAACGTGCGCGTATGTGTGTGTGTCTCCCAACGAGGGTGTAACATCGGCAATTTCGGTTGCGAACAACGCTCCCGGGGCCACCGACATCAAAGCCGGCAAATCGCGCATCACGTCCTCGCGAAAATTCCAGTGGGTCGTATCTCGTTTATTTATCATCGCCAGCCCCGCGAGAGGGCTGCGACGTCACAATGAATCGCGTGTTATTTCCGCGCAATATGGGCCGCGACAAACAGTTTCGCGCCCCGGCATAAAAATCCGCGCGCAGGTCGATCGCGAATTCGCGCTTCGACCTTTTCTCGTCCGCGGGACAAATCGAGTTTACGCGTTTGCCGCGAATATATTCATACGCGAATTCATATTCAAGTTCCTTGAATACTTTCGAAAATTACTCGTTCCCGAGTGACTCCATCTCTCCTTCTTTTCCTCTCTTTTTCCGGCCGTAATTAACTCGCGAATCTCATAATGCAGCTCGTACAATCTCCGTGTGTGTGTCTCTTTCTCTACGCCTCTCGTATGTAATTCTAGTTTATTAAATATTTCTACTTTCACTCTTTTATTGTACCTAATTTCGGAACGGCATCTACAATAATGTTGCATCTGGTTGCACGTAGCGTATAGTTGCCGGATTACTTTATCAGTTATTATTTGTAATGCGCAAATTGTGATTTAGCAACTTTCCGCGTCTGTGTCGTTATGTCGCGTGTCTAACAATTTTGTATATTCAGAGTTAATTGTATTTCGGAGTATGCGAATGTTGCTTTTCTCTATTTCTCTCCCTCTCCTTCTGGAAATTCCGCCTCGTAACTCGCATCCCTTCTGTTAAAATGAAACACGTCGGACGCGCATTTACGCGTCGAAAGCTTCACGTTTTCCCAAAAAATCATACATCAACTTCTTCTGCACAAACGCAATAATTGAATTAAATAAACGTTTTATTTATTCAAACGCGGATATATATCGCGTTCAATTGTAAATTTGTACCGACGTCCCGATTTTACGATCTACTTGCGCGTCGCAACGCAATATGTACAAATTGTTAATTAAAACTTTATAGTAGCGGTTTGCACACAAATGAGGGTAATTATTCAAGCAACAATATCCAAACGTATTTCCGTGAGGTTACGTTCTTCTTCTCAAAAGCTTCCTTTACGTTCGGGGGAAGAAAATAAAAAATAAAAGAAAATCCGTTGCTCTTTTTTCCTTTGAATTCTTCGACTTCTCGCTGTGTATAACGCGTCGTAATTTAAAATGCGAATATATTAAACATATCGTCATGTCGAAAGGGAAAAAGGATTTCCATTACTGATATTGAAAATCTCATCATCGTATTAATTAATAATCTTGCCATCATAATGTCTATTGAATCGACGGAGATAGGGTGCCTGGAAGGCAATATTAAAACGGCACGCAGGAAAATGCATGTCGCGTTCAAATAAATATTATATGCTTCAAATATTTCATAAGTTTACATATCCACAAATTAGTTCATCATAAGCATTGAATTTATTCAATCAATTTATTCAAAATGCACACGGAAAGGAAAGTTTGGTTAGATTACATTTTTGGTGAGATATAAACAAACCAGAAATGTTTAGGTTCAAGTTATCAGATTCTGTTGAAGTTAATAAAATTCACTTGAATAATATTCTGATAATTTCAGCTATAATTTTCTGTTTCGCTCGTATTTCATCAGAAATTTGATTAATCTAACAATTTTTTTTACGCATTCTAAATCCTAGTAAATTTAGCACTTTAATCAAGAATATTAAATTAAAACAAAAATTCGGCTTGCTCATTATATACATAAAAATAAATCAATTTTTTTTTTAGATACGGTTTTATAATATTCTTGCAAAGAGAATATTTTCTCAAATTTGTGGTAAGCATATCTGAAAAATTATCAAAGAAAATATTCTTTGTTCGAAATGGCCATTGCTTAAAAGAAAAAAAGTAAACTGAGTAATCGCTTTTCTCAGAAGTAGAATAATGTTTTTCTGTGCGTATATATATGAAAAATATGATTCTGCAATCTAAAATATCTCATTGCTCCCATTAACAATCCGAAGAAATACGGTAAATATCTTGCAGGTGTAGCCGCGTTTGATCAACGCGAACGCGTACGCAAAAGTGTAATTTTTAATTACGGAAATTCTCGTGACGCGCTGCACCGCGCGCTCAACTTCGATATGTCAAGGGCCATTATTATCGAGGGTGTGTGTACGAGAAATACTGGCATGCAGCGTGGGACTCATTGCTGAAAAAAAAACCGCGCGATTGAACGTCGTGAATTGCGCGCGAGAGAGAAAGAAAGAGAGAGAGAGCGAGAAGTGCTAACGAGAGCACTTTTGTCCGTTCCCCTTCCCCTCCTCGCCTCCTTTTCCTTCCTGCCAGCGCACACAGCACATGGCATACCAGCACGGTCCGCGAGCGCGAGCTCCGCATCGAATGAATAACTGAAACAATGCGGAGCGAAAGCGACGCGCAGTACCGCCGTGTGCGCTCGTAACATCGATCGTAAGATTGCAATTGGGTTAAAGTCGGCATCGCCGCCTGCCTCGGCTCTATAAGCTAAGGGACCGACTCTTTCGACCCTGCTCAACCCCGGAATGGTACCATCCGAGGTGACGCACGGCCCTTTGGACGCTTTTACGATTTTTGAACTCGTCTCCTCGAGGGTGGAGACTCTAGGCGACAACGCGTCTGAATCGTTGGGGGAACATGAAGACGTGCGAATTAATCTGTCGTCAAGATTCCTTCCCAAAATGTTGCATCACTCAATAAAATTCCAAAAAACGTCAAAGACCAAGGTCTACATTAATGATCATTACTTGAAACTTATATCAAATGAAATGTTCAGACTTGAGTTTAGAGTTAGATACAAATTTCTCAGCTGAAGTAAGATTAGAATATAATGTCGCATATATTGTATGATTCACATAAAAAACTCAAATCTAACTCTATATTCACATCTGATTCTTTCCAGATTATCACCTGGAACTTGTCTCATATAAGATGCTCAGATTTTTATTCAGAGTTAAGGCCGTAGCACACAGAAAAACTTAAGCAATAAAACGTAAGCAGTAAGCAAATTGACCAATCACAGTCGCTGTGATCAGTCGATTTTTCTTACGGTCCAAGAATCAACGACTGTGATTGGTCAATTTGCTTACTGTTTAAGTTTTTTTGTATGCCACGGCCCTTTGCAGGTCCAAGTTTTCCAGTAAAATTATGGTATATGTAACACTTATATCATTAATCGCAATTCAAGTGAAAAATTTTCACTTAACTCTAATACTGAATATCTCATTTGAGATGAGTTTCAAGTAATAACTATCAATACGGGCCTAAATTTCGATTTGAATATCTCGCGTAAAACAAGTTTCAAGTAACGACTGTTAATACGGACCCAAGTCTATCTCGGTATATTCTATGTTCTATCTTGGAAACCAGAGGTCCGAGAGGAAACTCAGTCGAGGGCGATTTTGTCGCGAAAGATTAGATGGATATATTTCCGCCCTGTGAGTGCGATCGACTTGATGTCATTTCAGAAAAGCCATGTGCTACGACTCGATCCTGCGATCGATTCCAATAAGCGGAGCCGAATACGTTTCTCGCGCGCTCGCGATGGCAGTCCGACAGCCACGCGATGACGAAGAGTCATTGGGGCTTGCAGCAAAAAGGCTAATGAGAGTTACCGGGCGAGGGAAGGGAGGACAAGGATGGAAAGGGGGAGTGAGAGCAGAGAAACAAGGGAAAACATGACACACGGGGTGGAGGATGGCGAGGATGGCGGGAGCGAGACGCAGCTACGCGAGGTCGCAAGGGAAGCGGTAGAAGACGAAGGGTGGAAAAGGGAGAGGTGGCGCGGGACACGGGGGGTGAGGTGGCGGTTGTCGGAGGTTGCCGAGGCTGAAATGAAATATTGATCTGCGGAGGCGCGCGCAACCCCTGCAGCCGACCCGCCCTTGTCCACCATTTTCCGCCGGTATCCCGCCGTTGTGAACGCCGCCGAATTTCTAGCTGATTTTACGCGAGAACTTAAGTCACAATTCGTTCCTCGTCTTCCGCTCGATCAACCGTACCTGCCGGCTACTATTGGTTACCCTTAACGTCGACTGCGAACAGCGAGGGGATCAACGGGGTAGAATCGGGAAAGGGAGAAGAAGGCGAGAGGTGACGTTACCGTGGAAAATCCACGGTTCAAGCTCGCGGGTGTGCAGATCGAGTGCGAGGACAATTTTGCGAGATGTATGTCAAACGTATTTGCGATTGTATGTGTAGATATATAAATTAATTCCGCAATCTTGTTTCACGAGCGATTATCCTTCAACGTGACCACTGTCCGTTTATTTACGACCATTCTCGGTAGAATGTCGGTTGATTTTAATTGAGCTTAATTAATTCTTTGCTTCCTTTTTTGCTATCTCTTTTTCTCTTCCGGATTATGATCATGAAACATTTAGTAATCTTCTCGTGTTTCTAATTTTATCCCTCTAATTGTAAACCTTACTCGTCTTTTTTTGTGAAAATTATTATTAATCACGCACAGTTCGAAGAAATTCCCCGCAATGCAAAGATACATAATAAATTGCAATACCGTATTTCGCATATAAACGTTGCGGTTTGACGATTATATATTTTCTACCCCGACCTCATTTTTACATATATTTACGTAACAATCCAGAACGTCGAAATTCGACGCGCGAGAGCCCGGTTTACAACAGGAAAATTGAAGAGCACCAAAAAAATATGCCAAAGCAATGACGTCGTTTATATGCACTTTTTAGCCATGAAAAATAGACAAAAAAGCGAAGGAACGACAAACTCGGTGCAAGGATCAAGTTCCATCTGCCCGACGCGTGAAACAGCCTCAGCAATGGCAGTTAATCAGAATGAATGCATGGGAATGCCAATAAGGGAGCGTCATAAATCTCGAATGTTCCGTATTAGGAAGCCACGGACATTACGTTACCCGTATTATTCTGCACGATCTATCATCACTCAAGTATTCTCTCAAGGAAGAAAGAGAGATCGCACTGATAAATAAATTACGAAATTTCTTAAGAAAAAAGAGAAAAAAGATCGAATCTCCTCTCTTCAATTCATTAATACTTCTAAATTACGACAATGACAGATCGTTGCTTGCGTGTCAGCAGTCGTAATTCGTAAACGAGTCTCTCCTCTCTGCCTCCCTTCTCTCTCCCCTCTTTCTTTCTCTGCGAGACTGTAAATTATGGAAATTGACTATTATATTAAACGATGCTAATAAGACTGAAATGAAGACAAAATATTCAGCGAATATGTGAAGGTACGAAGATTAAAGAGCAAATAAATGAAGGTAATTGTGTTCGTTTCGCTCCATACAAATGCGTTTCGTGACCACCTTGAACTTAGAATTGCTCCGCGCTATCGTCTTACTTTCTTGAAATTATCTTAGAGGAGAGTGAGTGTGAGAGTTAATAAAGGTAGCTTTTTTTCAAAATTGCACGACGCAGAAGCGGACGTAAAGCTCTGAACTTTCTGCACGCGCGACTTTAACGCGAACAAATAAAAATCCGCCGGTAAAGGTCAAATGAAAGCGCGCTGCTGGTGACAAGTGAAACAGATATCTGCAAAGAACGACGAGACGTACCGTGCCGACTTTCGTAAAAAAAAGTAGAGGGGGAAAGCAACTGTGACTGCAAATTCCTGCGCGACGCGACACCCACGTGTGCAATTCCGGCTCGCGGCGACAATTAATGGCGATTTCTGCTCGAATGATTGTCATCGTGATGAACGTATCTCGATCGAATATCTGTTAGCGAAATCCGACGCGAACGCGCTCGAGCGTATCCACGAAATGAAAATTCTTGTCACTCGATGTGTCCATAACGACGCGACGTGACGATGCACCGGGTGAGGTGAAGGTGAATCTAATCGCTCATAGTGGCTTCTAAATTCGTTCTATAATAAATTCGGTGATTAATAAAGTCTTGAAAGTCAAATAATAAAGTCGCTAATTTCAAGATACATGCAAGATCCTACTCTCTACAATCAGTGTTTTTCATTAGTGTATTCTTCATTGAAATGCTATAGTTATAACTGGTTTCATGAAATTCAATAGTTTATTCCATTTAAACAAAAGAATAAGTATTTTTCACTTTTCAGATATTTGTCTTCTCAATATACCGAGCAGAAATTATTTGTGGGAAATAACCATTACTTAAAAAAAAAAGAAAAAAAAAGTAAACTGAGTAATCGTTTCTTTTAGCAGTAGAGTGTATCTTCCTGTGTGCAGCGACTGCTTCCATTATTGATGCGTTTTGCGAACGCAAGTGTCATTAGACGCAAGGCGCATGGAATGGCACATAAACGCAAGCCGTCACAATTCCATCGTCGTAAGTGCACAAAGTTGGATTTGGTATAACGATTATTATTTAATACGTATACCACTTTTGCAGTGAAGTCTTACTTCCAAAGTTAAAAAAAAAAACCGATAAACCTCCACGTGAAATAAGACTGTAATAAACGGGAAATCAATGAACACTCAACTGATGTCACCGATGAATCTCTTACTAATTTAACCAGAAACATTTTTATCCATTCATCTTAAGAGAATAGAGTTCTCACAACTACGACTCTTTATGAGAGCGCTCTCTCGCAACTCCTTAGCTTCTCGAATCTGTTTGAACAATTTGCGACTCGCGAGGTATCGTCGCGCTTTGAGCACGTGGATGCGCGATTTCGCGGATATCCGGCTTCGCGAGAGTTTGGATATTTCCCGTATTCGATACACGATGTATGTAGACGCGCTGAGGGAATGCTCCCTGACAGCAAGAGAAAGACAGGGACAGAGAGAGAGAGAGAGAGAGTCGCGAGTTCAGGAGTCGCTCTGCTAGTATCTCTGGCTTTCTGCATTTCTGCGAGAACGTGCGCGCGCGGACGTATCGATATCGGCTGGCGGCGAATCTCCGCGGATGAATACACACTGTACGTGCGCGACGTGGGAAAGAACGCAAGGTGGCACACAGGGTGGTCCCCTGGAAAAGCTCCGTCGTGTGAAAAGCGCGCGGACCTGTGTGTGTGTATATACGCGCGCGCGCGCATACGTCCGTGTGCGGCAAAGTACGAGGGAGAACTTGCGATAGAGTATGTAACGCGGTGCGGCGCGGCGTCGACTAACGAAAATCGATAAAGGCTGGTTTTACGAACCAATTTCCGCGGCAATACAGCTCTCCTACGACGTCGTCGTCGGCGATGAGGGATGGACTTACCTGCAAAGAGAAACAAAGAGAACGATGAGCTCAAGCATAAATTGAGAACGATGCGGAAACATTCACGCGAGAGACTCACTCTCTTGTCTCCTTCTCTCTCCCTTGTGAGCGCTAATGACTCGTGAAGATCATAAGAATGAAAGATATCTAAATTTGCGCAGCATTCGCAAAGAGGAGAGAAAGGATTCTGTTATGAAAGAGTGATTATTTTTAACGATGAGAAAAATATGCGATAAGTATAATCATTTCTTCTTCCAACGTCGCGCAATGTTTTTTAATCTGACTGCTAAGAAGCTAAGTAGCTTAGCAGGTAAAATTTAACGCGAAGAGAGATGCTGCTTCGTGTGATTGCATCGCGAATATCGCTCGGCTGTCGCTTGTGATCACAGAAATATGACGCTCGGCCGTTTATGATTGTAGAAATGCGATACTTGAGCGGAAAATACATTGGTATCGTTGAGGGTTATAACGTAAAGTGATCTGTTGACAATTTCGCGTTTGCCATTTAATGCAATCCTCGAGGATCGGTGTGGGCGAGCCTTTAACGCTTCACTCAAAGACCGGCGTACATACACCAGGTTAGTAACAAATAGATCAATATTGGCTTGTGGTTTGCGTGTGACGCATCGGGCCGCATGTGAACTCATTTCCGCCGGGCTATCGGCAGGCAGCCATGGAGTATTTTTGAAGAGTATACGCTGCCCGACTTGTCAGCTCGCGTTCATGTCAACGAGCCCTTCAAATCCGCGAACAAGTTTGTTGGTCTCAGCGCAGGTTGCCAACACCGATTCTGAGACTCATTGGTTGTTCACGGATCCTCGAACCCGGAAGAAGCATTTGGCGTTACTAACTTCTCATCTTCGAATGCTTTTCCTATTCGTAAACTCTCACATCAGTGAGTGCTTTTAGTTGGCTCGAGAATACTCTCATTCACGAATTTTAAGATCAACGGATTTTCGAATTTCCACGGAGTTACCACGAATTTCACTTTAGACTGACCAATCCTTTCAAAGTTTATATGTAATTTTGATCTAAAAATTGGCAAATAAATGTTCCAACCTAAGTCGACCTGAATTTTCTGGCCTATATACTGAAAGATCAGTGCACGCGTCTAATATATATGGAAACTGAAATTCTACTTAACTCCTCTGAATGATAGAAAACACACAAAATCCCACTTGTAGGTTTTAAGGAAGACTTCTCGGCAAAGTTGCAGGCTAAGTAAAATCAAGAGAGGTTGTAGGTTTTAAAAGATCAAAGCATACGTTAAGTTGAATATTGAGGTCAAAAGTAAAATCAAAATTTTGAGCTGAGAAGCCGCGATCGCTAAAACGTTGATACCATACGATTATCCCATACGACACCTGTTTTATCAGGCAGAATCCCCGCAAAATCTTCCACGAAATCCACCCTCGACATTAAGTCTCATGTGAGATCACGGAAGAATCTCTTCTCACGAGAGGCGACACGTGTCTCGACTGAGAGAACGCTCGCGGAGGTCGCGTTCCTTGCAAAATGATTGACACATATAGACACGCGCGGTAACAGCAAGCAGGACGATTCCAGGGCGAAGAGATGCGGTGCATGGCTTTTTTCTATTTTTTTTTTTCACCGGCAACGACGCCGCGTTGATCGCGCAGCGTGTTCGCTGTTAATTGGCAAGCGGCCGCGAATCGGCGGCGGCGGCGTTTCGCGTCGAAGAGCGGCCTGAATGCGCTTTTCTCGCGGTGCCGCGGCGCGGATCCGTCGGGAGGACAGACGTCGTCGTGGTTGTCGCCTGGCTGACACTGACCTTGCCCATTCGGCCGGAATCTGCACGAACATGAGATCATCCGCGAGCTCGAATAAACGAGCGAGCGACCGCGAATTATCGGACGCGCCGCAGCGCGGAGATAACGGCCGTGCGAACCCCGAAGTAACAAGGTGTCGCGATAAATTCTACGTAATCCGAAAAGCAGAGTCCCCGAGAACAAGGTCGCGCCAACCCGATAACACGATATCGCTATTTTTGACGTGAGAAAAAAGAAAGCTTTCCGCTTCTGCCTTCACTTCTTTCCTTTCTCGACTCGTTTTCGCAAGAGTACAACGATTGGTCTCGCACGTGATGCATTCGCGCGTGGCCAACATATGTCACTGATTAAAATTACCCACCGTCGGATTTCACTCCCCATCTTCAGTCGCGCGGAACGACGACGGCGTTGCTTTTAGCATGGTGTCGTTCGATTTATGTCGCGTCGCTCGGAATAAACAACGTCACTTCTTAGACGTTCTATTTTCCTCCGACTTCGACCTACGTGTTCTTACTCTTTTTTTCAAAATGTCACGTTCAGGATGAACTCTTTCCCTCTTTCTTGTTCTCTCCCTATTCCGTAACTCGATCGCGATGTTACGCGAGCGTTATGCACATTAAAAGTTACTCTCACGCGTCAATTCGTTGCAGTAGTATACTTTTTCGAAGTTATTAACAATCGCGTCGCGGTATTTCGAGCCGCTCGGTCTATATTCGAGAGAGCAAACTTATACTTTTCGATTTAATTTAGCAAACTAAAAAAAAATATTAAACAATCCCGGAGCACAGGTGCGTATTTTTGGAATTGATTCGTTGGGGAAACACGAGATTCGCACTGATTGAAAAAAAATCGAGTGCTGCAGGTGTGTATACCTGGGAACAATGCGCTTCGCTTATTCGTCATACTCGACACCACAGCGAGTGATAAAAAGTAATTCTGATGAATGAGACTCTGATTGACTTCGTAACTCGACATCACATGAAAATAACGTCGACGCAAAGGAACGATTTCTCCTGCATTATTGTCATTTCGGAGATAAAGGAAATAGAGCAAAAAGAGATATGAGCAAAGGGGAGGAGAAGGGCGATGAAGCCGATAAAACGACACGATCGAAAGCAGAGTTGAGAGAAAAAGCGAAGTCGAAAGAAAATCCACATTTAAGAATAGAACCCGGGGGCTCTCGAAAGAGATGACCGCGAGAAGATGAACGTGATCGGCACTCACGCCGCGCGGTGACGACAACGGCTGTTTTCGCGAGCTCTCGCGGGCGGTTTAATTTCCAGAAGCAACTTCAAGCTAAATTCCAATCTGGAGAGTGTGCACGCAGCGAACGAGCGAACAAACGAACCAACGAACGTCCGTCAAAAAGTCGAGAGGGTAAAAACAACAGACCGGCCAGCTGGATGCACGAAGCAGAGAACCGCGATTGGAAACTTAAAAGCGACGTCGGATCGATATATTACCGTCGCATCGTCGAAAATACCAAAAAAGCGGCCAGAAATGCGGACTTTCGTCGGCGAAACGATGTCTGGACAGAAGGATAGAGAGAAAAAGAAAGATGAGGAGAGACTGAGAGAGAAGAGGAGAGACAGAGAGAAGAGAAAAGAGAGAGAGACAAAGAGGTAGAGGTAGAGAGAGAAGAGAAAAGAGAGAGAGACAAAAAGGTAGAGGCAAAGATGTAGAAGCAGAGAGAGGTAGAGACAGAGGTAGAGGCTGAGAGAGAGAAAGAGATCTTCGCCAATGGAAAACACGTCGTCGCCGCTGGCGACGACAACGACGGCGACGACGGCAGCAACGACGACAACGACGTCAGGTCGGCTCGAGCCAATCGCCGTCGCGAGCAGCGGCCGCCAGTGCAGCGGTAATGTAAATCGATAATTGCATATGCATTAAACTGCACCGTGCGGCGCGCACACACCAAGTGCCACGGCGGTAGAGACTCAGTTCGTTATCGCCATCTCCGCGGGACGGAAAAACGCGAACTAATCGGAAGCTCGTTGACCTCCGAGTCGTTCCCGTTCTTCCAGGATTGCTTCTACAGGGTGCCCGATAACATCGCTCTCCACAATACACTTTATCGAGAAGGGCTCTGTAAAGGCTCTCGCCGGAACGTGAAGACGCAAATGGCATGTTCTGGGCGGCGATTGATGACGCGGGAACAGGTTTCTGTGTGAATCGCGATTATATGCGGCAATAAGAATAATTAAGTAGTGTCTTAGGTTCCATGACATGCACGCATTAATATACACGTCGGTAATAAGACGATAATCCGATGAGCGAATTAAAATAATATAGCTGCCACGACAGCGCGATAATCGGATTGTCGTTCCAATTAAGGGTAGCCCCTGATTCAAGTAGCCGAAATATTGCAGGTTTTTACGAATTTTTTTCATGGAAATTAACAAAGATGTAAAGCTTCCATCATACTATTTATCATTATTAAAGTATGAAAAGTTATATTTTTATTTAAAAGAATTTGAAATTTTGTCGTGCAAATTTCTTGTATCAAGCGCAGCGTCGCCAAACGAACTGATGTGGACAACACTACAAGTCATTTAATAATTTGAGACAAATGGGACAAGTAAATTTACAAACTATATTTAATTTGCTGGAGCAGATGGATGTCAATCCTTTGTAAGAATTTCCTAAATTTTTCCTAGAATATTAAATGAAAAAAAGAAGAAAGAGAAAAAATTACTTGCAACTTTGAAATATTTTTGTTAAAAATTTTGACTTTCTGCGTACAATAAAGATTTATCCTCCGGCAAATTTAATAAAAATATCTAAAAATATTAGTAAATATTTATTTGGTGGTACTGATATCTACTTGAATCTAAATTTTACTTAGATTTCTGTTTAAATAAGTGATTGTTTTCATGAAAAACTACTAAAATTTTCTTGAATTTTCATAAAATGTAAATTTTCTTATTAGGAACATTTTCCATTGATGTATAAGTAAATATATCGTTAATACTCATTAAATAAATATTTACTATTTCTTCGGCATATGCTCTCCCAATACACAAACCAGAACCTCCCTTCAATGTGTACACATACGCGATATGGAAATGGCATTCGCGCGAAACGATCCTATAATCCTTCGCGCGACGTTTACAGTTTCAACACATGTATCTGGCGATGGTTCGCACGATCGCACGCAATTTACGAATTCCCGCCGTGCCAACGACGCGCGAGATACGCTGATGTCCTGTCAAAAGAGCTACTTGCGAAACTTTCTCCGATAGCTCTGCTACGAAACTGGTGTGAAATTGGTACGGCAGCGTGTAAAATCTACTTGAGATCGTCGTTTGAGTGCAGAGCCACAGGTGGCACTGTGTGCACGCGTATACGGCATTGTGTACACGCAGCCACTTCAGTCTGAAGGGCTTTCGTAGCGCAAACGAAGGTCGAAAAAAGAGAGGGTTCATTTCTTCCTTTCTCCAGCTAACAAAACTGCAATTAGCAGGCGTACATTTTTTATTTCCTCTTTTGCTCTCTTTTCTCTTTTTCTCTCTCTATAGATCTGTCTGTCTATCTCTCCCCCTCTGCGATTTTTTCGTCGAGCGAGTGCAACAGCTCGGAGAAGTGTCATTAAAAATTTTATTACGAGCTCCCTATGTTTAACGAGAATTCAGCGCGACATCGTGCGAGTATTAAAAAGGAATTATTATACAGAGAGAAATACTACAAATATACCTTCCAACGTAAAGACTATAATTTATATCACTGAATTAATCGTAATCAAAAAGATCTGTGACATAATTACTAGAAACTACATCGTACTTAATAAAACCCCAGGGCTTTTACCAGCCATACCCTTTGTAACTGTTACCTTCGCGAGTGAATACTGTTATTACATAATTGCGACAAGGAAGCCAGTCCAGCTCGCATTGTCAAAAGAGTCACGTCGGTCGCTTCCTCCTTTGGTGCAGTCGTTGCATTCGACGCAACGTCGAACACGTGATTATCTTTCGAGGCACGGAGAGTCACCTGAATTAATTAATTATCGTCGCGCGAAATGTGGAAAGAGCAGGTGGTCGGCAATTTCCATCGGAGAAGCCGCGCGAACTCGTAAGAGGCGAACTCGACGGGCAACATCCCGACGGGCGAACGTTCCGCGGAATGCTTGAATCCTAAGCGTCTGCGACGTGTGTCTCGACAGTAACACGAGTGCGAGAGAAGATGCGTTCTCCCAGCGAGCACAATGGGCGACCATGACACAATGCTGAATATCCGCAAGGATGGGTTGTAATATCGTCCGTCCGTCTGTCTGTCCGACGTTATCCCGCGCGACATCGCGCAAAACGCAGCCGAAATGACTACGGGATACACAAACCTCGGATTTCAATAACCTTCCGGAAAGACAACGTCCGCTGAGACGTGCGAACGCATCGCAGATGCAGCGGGTGGAGCTCATTTCATTTGAGGCACCATAACACTCATCTCACACCATATGTAATTAAAGTAAATATTTCATAAAATAAATCTTTCTTTCTTGCACACTGCATACAGGAAAATACATATTGCATTCAAGTAAATCTTACTTGTCTCAGGTGTTCCATAAGTTTATATATTCGTAGATTTATCGTAAATTCATCACAAGCATCAAACTTATTCAAAATACATTGCGAATCCTAAGTATGAGTTTAGCATTTTAATGAAGAATAATAAATTGAAAATAAAAATTCGGGTTGTTTGCTACAGACTCGTATTAATAGTCCTTGCTTGAAACTTGTCTCACGTGAGATATTCAGATTTGAATTTAGAGTTAGATGTAAGTTTTGTCAGCTGAATCGCAGATATAATGTCGCATACGTTACATGGATTCAAATAAAAAAACTCAAATCTAACTCTAAATTCAGATCTGAGTATCTCAGGTCAAAAATGAGTTTCAACTAATGACTGTTACAATCCTATATAGTAAGCAAATCAAATTTTTCTTTAATTTAATATCCTCTTGATTAAAATATTAAATATTATTTGATTAGATATTCTAATTTATAAGTAATTCTAATAAATAAGTACTGCTACTTTTTTTGATATTAAACTTACTAGGGTTCAGAATGTATTTTGAATAAATTTGACGATTGAGCCGAGCCAATTTCCTAGTCTCTTTCAAGATCTCGCGGCCCACTTTGTGTACTCGAAACCACTTATGAGTCGATTGACGAGACGCGCTCTTCTGAGAGCTGCACGATAAGGACCGTTTTCTCTGGCGACTCGCATGAGTTAGCGGTTACCTAACGTGGTTGTCGCGTAGAGACCGCTACACACACACACACACACCGTCTGCCATTCACTCGCGCCTTTACGCGCTTCCGACTTCCATTCAGACGGGACTTACGCGCGGATTCCGTCGAAAAAGAGGCGCGTAGGCGGTGATGGAAAAATCTCTGACGCGCGCGCGTATCTCTTCTCTTTTTTTCTACTTTAACTCGCGTTTGCAATGCATATCAGGATTCAGATTTTTGTGCTTGGCCATTCTCTAGATGGGGAGTTGCTACATATGTTTAATCAGGCGCGTCTATTTTTACATGGTCATGCGTCGTGAGACACAATTGATGGCATATCCATTGATCATTGGCATTCTAGAAAATTCTGATTTTTTATGCGACTAATGTTGTAGTTAAACTTCTTGCGAATATTTTATGACTTTAAAAGAGCTCTTCACAATTAAACAGATGCGGCTGAAAATAGCTTTACTCTAGAATGCCATTGACTACATTGAGAGAAGAAAATGGTTGACCTAGCTAAAATTTATAATTACTTTTGGTCTCTACTTTTTTATTGTTCCAACACAAAAATGATAGTAAAAAGATATATATAAAGTTATTATCGCGCTACTACTATAACAGAATTTAATAAAAAAAATGGTTTTCTGAACCATAATTTATAGTAATTATTTCTCTATGTAATTATAGTTATAAGTGCCAAACACTTTTTTTTCAGTGTAAAGGACATACCAATAATTGTGTAGTTTAGCCTAACTCTCAATCTAAAGAATGGCCAAGCATATTTAAATGTTAATATACATTCGTTAGAGAAGTCACTATCCGTGGGAGACTATAATGAAGTATCCGAACATGTCCTCGGCTGAATACATATTCAAACGACCTCGAAATACCTTCGAGATGTACTCATTGCTCCGTTGGAACACTTCCTTCGAATTTACACGACGCGTCTTGATAAAATGAAGGCGGTTCTTCACATTTTTCTGATTATTGCTCTTTCGCGATGCCCTCAAACCTTCTTACTCCTCATAAACGACAGAACACCGAGCGTATTCTTAGCAGCCTTAGTACCGACAATGTGGTCGAAGCTGACTGACAAATGACAACGACAAAATCAATCGCCGGGAACAGAAATGTCGCACGTGAATTTCCACGTAGAAATAGGACGGATTGTCGGATACGTCCGCGCAATTGACCGTTTCCTCATAACCGTTATGCGATGCGATATATATCCGTCGGCCCCGTGCCATAAATATCTTATGCCGGTATTCGGAGCAAATTGGGTGGAGATCGAAGGATGTCTTCTGCGGAGTCGCGTGACGCATTCAAGATGCCGTGTAAACCGCGAACGAACTCCCTCTCTTCGAGGGAGCCGGCCGGAAAAAGAAGCCCGCTGCACGCGAGGGCCCTTACGTTACGCACGTGCACGCACACGCGGCCGTCCGTCGTCGGGCACGCACGCGGACGGAGTACACGACAGACTTGGCGAAAGATAGTGCGTCACCCGGCTTGGAATAGCGGCTGATGTCAAGCCCCGTGCACTTACACTCGCAACCGCGAGCACCTCCACGCACGCACGTCACGTGTGTTTTCCCGCACGTAGCCGCGGGTCGAAACGGAGGCAGATTTACGGCCACCCCGGTGTTGCGAGCGAAAGCGCTCTTCACGGATTATTCACGACGCGATATTCCGCTGTCACACTGCGATGCACGAGAGATTTCGCGGAATCGTCCCGAAGGATAGATATTACTTCAGCTATATTGCCAAGAGGGAGCACTTGGTTTACATAAAAAAAGGAAAACATTATCTTAACCATACTTATCTGTCCACTTTATATTAAACCTTTCTATATTCTTACCCTAATATCACAGTCTGTACACGCAAAAAAATGACTTAGTAATATCAGCTAAACCGCGGTAACTGATTCAAACTTAGTCAAAAGGCTAATCATTTAACTGTCACTGCTAAGAATTGGCTATGACAGCTAAAATGCATTCGCTATGAAATACAAATTAGGTGACATTAAAAATGCACATTATTTCAAATAGCTGAGAAAATGGCAGTTATTCCTAAATTTCTTATCGTATGCATATATTAAAGAAGTTTGCCGCACAGCTACAATCATTTGCTACAGTCATTTGTTTCTAGCACCTAATATTTCTCGCTGTAGCGCCTAAGTTTAAACAGCGAATAAATTTAGCTTCGGTAGTATCGAACATTAGCTGTCCCTATTTTAGTGACACATCTTATCTGTAACAGCTATTTTTTTTAGCTCTGGAAGCTAGTTCTTTTTTTGCGTGTACATTTAAGTTTCCACCCATTTACTTATTACCTATCCGTCATTATCATAATCCAATCTGCTTTGTCTAATTTCAACTTACCTATCCCACTATCACAACATTGTATCGCTATTCTCTCTTCTAGACTACTCTTTTAACTACTTTTAACATTCTACACATACCTATTCTTATTCCCATACAAAAACTGGTTACGCGGGGAATCAGCAACAGCGTCAATTAATTCGGCCCATCAACATCTCTTGGGTTCGAATCTACTTTCCCGATCGACGGATTTTAGAAAAACCGTTGACGTGGATTGCGCAAAGTCATCTCGACGATGGAACGGTGGGGGAATAAGAGCGCGACGTGTAACAACCTTTTTACGGAGCGTTCACGTATGTCAGGTTAGACATCTCGCATGCAGACATGCAAATTATCGTGCGCCGCGAAATTTCCATTCTGCCAACGCCGGCGCTACGCGCGATTTCGTCTGACGTTTTCCAAGCGCGAACGTCGCCGTTGTCCTCTTCTACCTCGCGTTTTCTCTACGCTATTTCATCAGGGGGGGAGGGGGGACGCAGAACACGAGAACATCGGAACGTGTTCACCAGCAACGCTATTTGCGTTAATCACCGTCGTCGTCGTGCCGATCGAATTAATCGGTCCAGGCCGATTCCAACGCGCCGTTACTATTACGTCAAGCGTGTTTCCAGTAGGCGGTCATGAAATCGCGTACACCCGATAGACAACGTCGCGTAGCATAAGAGGCGATCAAGGTGCGCGCGATTAAATTGCTAATATCGATCCCACGGCGGTTAATTAATCATCGTCTCTCTTAATTGGACGGCACGTGTCGCAAAACTGCGCGGTCGGAACGATACGAGTCGCGCGATTATTTGCGCATGTATTTCGAGAGCTGATCTTGAGCGAATGTCTATTAAGCGCGATTTCCGACTATTCTTCTCGGATTATGTTCGCCACTCTGCGAAACGAATTTCTCTTAATAAATAAAGAGCGATTAAGGGGATTAAGGCGATTAAGGGGATTAAGCGACTCGCGGATTATTCAACGTCGAAGAGTTCGACAGGGCGGTATATCTCCTTATCGACCACCGTCTTTCCGCACCCGCAGCGCTCGTCCCCGTAGTGGCTAATTACGGATTACGGCAAGCCGGCTCCGTTCTCGCGACAATTCTCGTTCGCTCTTGCTCGCTCGCTCTTGCTCGCTCGCTTCGGCGATTTTATTTCCGTGCGCGGTTCCCGTGTATTTCTCGACGTGAGTCACGCACGCGGTCGCCGTCACGGACACGTCATTCGCGCGAGTTCGCGAATAACGCCCGCTCCCATGCGAGATCGCTCGCAGTCTGCAACATTAAATTTGATGTCGGACTGGGGAAAGCACGCCGCGAGAAGGTCGCGTTAAGAAGAACGATCGCGTCGTTGGAATACCGCGAAGCAGTGTTCCGACTGTAGCAATTAAAAATAAACGATTCCTTGGCGAATCTAAAATGAACGTCTTTGATTTTTGATTTGTCACTCAATTACTGAGATACTTAACTTTGAGAAATGTGAAGTCAGTCAGAAGACTGTCGAATAAAATATACATACATTTCATATTTGAAGTTAAAATATTCGCATTTAAAGACCAAAACGATAAAAATGCCGATAAAAATTAAACACGTCTCTGGGATTTGGTTTTTATCCTACTGATTGACTCTTCCTAGTTAATAAAAGAACCATCGAAATTTTATTAAGTGTAAAAACATGTAAGATGTAAACAATTCGAGAGAAAATAAATGACCTCTTAATATCTTTGAGTATAAAGACATGTAAGATAAAACGATCGATAAGGTTCAGACATTTAAGATAAAACGCGCGAGAATCGACGGGATCGGACGCGAAATTTACCGCAAAATTGGATCCTCGAACAATTGATCCTCGAATTATCAGGCGACACATAAATCGCCACACAAACCGTGCAACCGGATTATACCCGCGGCCTCTAATTTACACCGCAGCCGATGTGCCATCCCCTAAGCATTCGATCCGTTTCTCCCGAAGTACTAATTACCCCGGCCAGAGGTGGAGGAATAGAAGGGGGATGACGGGTCACGATAGAGTACCCGTGCGAATAACGATCCGCGCGTTGCAACCTTGACACACCGAATGCTCTTTCTCGAGAGAAAGCTTAACTCAAGGATTGAAATTATCATTTTCGCATATAATGTCAAAAACACTTTTTAACACTCGAATTATATACAAGACGTTATAATTATCTGCAACGCAATCGCTATGAAAGCTTAGACCTCGTTAAACCGGACAAAAATACGAGTGTACAGTCAAAATTTAACAGAATTCCATGCTTCATATTGCGGCTTAACCCTTTAACTACCACTGGTACCAACAGGGACCATCTTAGGATCGTGCAGTTGAAACCTTATAAATGTGCTATTTAGAGTGTTTTTGACAATATTTCATTAAAAAAAAATTACTAGAATGTTCCATGAATTGTGCGCCTTAAAGGATTAATGAAATACATAAGTATTCCTCCTGCACCGAAAATTTCACATCTGAACAGATCTCCGGGGAAAATCGCTTCGAGAGAAATGTCCTCTATTTTCTCTACTGTGCTCAAATATAATTTTACGTTTTTTTCTAGTGGAACGTGCTATTTAATCTGTAACTGAAATTACTCCCGAGAGAAAGAGGGAGGGGGAAAAGAAGATTTCTCCTTCTGCTTCTCCTCCATACTCCCGGAAATGCAGTGCGAAATGCCGATAGGAAATGTCGGATACGAAGTCGCCTGGCTAATTACCTCGATAAACTCACTTAGACGAATGCCGGAGCGTTTGTCGGCGCACTAAAAGCGTTTCTTAAAAGCGACCCGAGGGACCCTTTTCACAGCCACTTCTGCAGTGCGACCCCCTAGAGGGTTCGCACGATGCGACCCGCCGGAAGGGACTGCGCAATCGTCCAAACGGGATTGAATAGGGGTGTTTCGCGAGAGCACGTTTGCGCATTTTCTTCACGCCTGAAAGGCGGAGGATCACCCGGGAATTTCCGCGTCGAAATTTTGACTCTACATTAATCCTGCAGTTTTTCCGTCGAACTTGAAGGTTCAACAGAATTTTCCATGAAATAAAGTTTATTTGTGTAAATAAACTTTATAATCCATGAATAAATGTTCAAGTATTTTTTTTCTCATTTCGTACACGTTAAAGAAAACAGATTCTCGTTTCAATCACCATTGAGAGCGTATTCGTGTTGCTCCACTCCTGCATGACCGAAATAATAATCTCACTCACCCCCTCACGTATTTCGCTTCCGAAAGAAATAGTTACGATCGGCTTAGTCGAATCCCGCATTCCCTAACTATTTAATCCGCTAGGAATCGATAGCTCGACGGGCCACAACGAAAATGTCAATTTAATATATTATTCTCTTCTCTCTCTCTCTCTCTCTCTCTCTCTCTCTCTCTCTCTCTCTCTCTCTCTCTCTCTCTCTCTCTCTCTCTCTCTCTCTCTCTCTCTCTCTCTCTCTCTCTCTCTCTCTCTCTCTCTCTCTCTCTCTCTCTCTCTCTCTCTCTCTCTCTCTCTCTCTCTCTCTCTCTCTCTCTCTCTCTCTCTCTCTCTCTCTCTCTCTCTCTCTCTCTCTCTCTCTCGCACTGTCTTAATCACAGGCGTATTACACAATCGGTTACGTGCCAATTGATGCCTCTCCTTAATTGTGAGCTACCATTATGCAATTGCCGTTATCGCGCCCTTGTGAGAATTCACGGTTACCCAATGGCTTTTTTCCGCGACATAATCGGCTGTGGAAAATTAATTAATCGTTGCGCCCGCGCCGGATGTGGGGAGAGGAATATAATTCTGCAGCACATTATGAACGCCAGAGAAGAAGAGAGAGAGATCCATGTATAATATCCACGTATAATCCACGTCGGGGAGCCATATCCGCTGCACGTGTGCCTCGCGAAAATCTCTTTCGAACTGTATTGCAGCAGACTCAACGGCATCGACTTTAAAGCCTTATACGCGTCGAGGATCTCACAAAAAAAGAGAAAGAGGCGAACTTCTCTGGCGATAAAGTCCTAACCGACGCAATAATTTGCAGATCCTTTTCTGGCGTTTTTGCTATCAACATTGCGGAGTATATTGCAGATCCTTCGCGTGGTAAACGTTTTAATTGCGTGTTCACGTGAAGTTGGCGCATGAGACAGATATATTCGCGGAATGAATATCGAATATGAAAGGGAAACCGCGAGGAATTAATTCGCCGACTGGTATCAATTATTTCATCCTATCGACAGCGTTAAATTTCAAGGAAGAAAGAACGGAATGAGCGCGACGATTTCGCCGTGAACGAAGAACTTTCTCAAGTGCACCACGTGTCACCACAACGTTCTTGTCGCGCGAAACCGCGCGGATTTCCGCAAAAGCAATGTGAAACTTGAGGGGCAAACTTGTGCGTCGCGCACGAAACTGTTCTTGACGTCGAGAACGACTCGTCGTCGTCTCGACTTCGGCAGGAAGAGACGCGCGTTAATGATGAAGCTCGCTCTCGAAACGCGGGACTAATTGACGCGCGATAATTAACGCCACTCCTGCGCGGAGTGACGCGGAACGCGCGTTCGCGCAAATGAGACGTAACTACGACGCCGAATTGCATGGCGAATTTTTGTGGAAAATTGAAATCAATAGTATATGCAACGCGAATTATAGTAGCATTTTCAGCAGAATATGACTCAAAGAGAATATTTTGGAATGTACAACTTGGATAGGTACATATATATTTTACGCTATACGTTTAAATATGTGCATTTAAAAATCGAAACAATAATAGTGTCCAGGATTTGACATGTCCAGAATCAGGTACATACCCAGGAATTTTACTCTTACTCTATTGCGGGAGGAGACGACGGTAAAAGCGCGACTACGTTATTGTCGACTGAGAATCGTAGAAGCTACATTTGGGATGACAGAATATATGGGCCGTATGACGATGTATGCGCTAAATGAATGCAACTTTCTTGAATGGGACCCGGCGTGATTCCGATCACGGACGCCGCTTTCCACCCAGGAAATGAGCTCGCGTCAAGTCGAATTCCACCCGCAGATGGAATAATCGTTACAACCGACAGCACAGAAACGTGATTTTCAGATCCATTAACGCGCTGCCAACCATCGAACATTCCCATGCAGCAGTTAAGAACGAGAGAAAAAGAGGGAGAGAAAAAGAGAGATTGCTTTCTTTTACTTCGAAATCGAATTCAATCATCATTTTCACCGTAGCGATGTTAGCCGCAAAACACATTGCGTAATGGCTTACATTAATAGAAGAAAAAAAAGAAGATTCCGCGAACTCACTCGACAACAGTGTGTTCGTAACGTCGTCAAATAGTTTGAACGGCAACTTAGCGGGCAATGTTTTTCGGGAACGAGAAGAACCTCGCGAAAGACACGCGAATCGAGACGAGTAAATCACGGCCGCTACAAGGAGGTCGCGTGCCGGAGGATGAGGAATCACTTGCTGGACCGAAAGGCGCCACCGCGCCCCTCCTCCCCCGTGAATCGATAAAACCGCACCGGACACTCCACTTTCGACCAAGTTGGAAACATTCCCGCGACTGTTTCTGGCATCACCGGCCTTCGACTTTTCATCAGTTAACGGCGAATGCAGCCGATAATCGCGAGTGCACGCGAAAAATACGTATAAATATTGAATCAGGAGTCTCGCGCGCCGTGGCGAAGCTGCTTTTATTAATATCCGAATAAAAATCGCGGTCGCGACGGAGATGATTGATCGAGCGTCCGTAAAATTGGAAACGCTCTCGCCGCGGTGGATTTAATTACACTCCGGCGGCGTAAACGCGCGGGAGCGTATTTTATCGAGAAACGGTGCACGCGCGATCGACGATTTCGCGAGAGCGATTTCGAATGAATTGACGATGCATCGACAGGCGAAATGCGCGTGATACGCGCGCCAATTTTGGCGATGCTCTCTATATTCATACGGAATTAAAGGTAGTATTAAAGTGCTCGTGCGAGCGCACGCGCCACTGACCAACACGGCCAAACGCGAAGCACGCCCACTCGGAGAAAAATGATCGGTGGTGGTAACTATGAAGATGACAACCGTACGAGTTTTGCATACAAAATCGATGAATATAGGCCAGTAAACCAGTTTGCAGTTATTGCAGCCAGAGCTGAATAGTTATGAGAGTTGTATATCGTTCTCTAACTCTCTATACAGTTCTTTTAACTATTCAGACTTGGTTGCAATAACTGCAAAACAGTTTACAAAACTGTATATGTATTGATTCTACATACAAAACCTTATAGTTGATACTTATATGGCTGCCATTACCACGTATTTTTCCCTGGATGCGAATTGCAACGGAGTGAAGTCGAATTGACACGCGATATTTCGCTGGCATGCTCGATACAGATCCCCAATAACTTATCGGATTCACTCGAAAACCACCCAGCTGGTTCGATACGTCACTAACACAGAAAAAGAACATTTCTGTTTCAAAAGTATTTTTGCTTTGGAATCTTCAAATGAGACATTACATAGTGTTAAACAAAATACTTACATCTATACATTTTATACGTAACTCAGCAAAGGAAAATATATTCTTATTATTCAGAAATAATTTTCATAAATTGAAAACACAAAATATTGACTGAGAATACGATATTTCTAAATGTCGAAAAAAGATATATCATTATCATCAAAATAATCGTATTGTGCTTCTTATGAGATTATTATAATATTCAAATGAAATTATAACATTGAATATTTTTTTTCTGTACAGTGCCGACCGATACTTTACCGACTAAAGAGTTTATTTACCAGATGTATTTTCAGGACAGCCAAGAGGCATATTTTCTGCGGCATATCGAGAGAGCTACTCATAAATTCACTATTTATCGAACAAAATTATGTTTTTATGTATATTTACTTTACTTTTTAAATAATAAATGTCAACTTGAAACTAAGTTCATGATACCACTTTGCCACGTTGCACTCAATAAAATGCTACTCAAAACATAAACAGCAGTTTACTGACCTGCGATCGAACATTACATAAAAACTGTGTAGTAAATACTACTTCGCTTTTAGCATAAGATTATATGTACAAAATTGTGATATTCGGTATTAAATTTTCCACGAACAGTGGAGACAAGTTGCGTGAAACTTTAATTACGAATATATTTTATCGTGACAAATGCTGCGTTAAAATTTTTATGATCTCCAGCATTTTAGTTTAAGTGAATAAACTTCTTAGCAGCCTGTGAAACAGAGTCCCTCACGCGATGCCTCAGCATTATGACAGATAATACGGCGGAATGGCCATTAACGCCAAATCGTTATTATTGAGTTAATACTCCCGGTTACAGCAGGCGTGACGACCGCAGTAATTGCTGCAAGCATCCCCGGAAATACGTAGAAAGCGCGTGTAAGCGTGTTTGTGTCGTACACGTGTGCGACTATGAGGCACTATTGAATCGTGTTGAACAATCAAATAGTTACATATGCGACCGATATATGCAAATGCAGTCATTAATTTTGCAGAGTGATATATTGTAATATGCGAATACGACCAAACGCCACACGAATTGAATTTGATCGTTCGCGACAATCGCTCGAGATCATCTTTGAGAATTCTATTCGCGTGGAATTTCCCGCTGGGATCTTCCTTAGAATTTTATTTTGCTTCTTTTATTTTTATCAGAGGTACACGATGTTGCACACAAGATCTTAAGCTCTCGGAATTTACAGCTCGAGGAGCTTCAAACCGCGAATTCGCGGAACACGTCGAACGAGCTTCCGCTATACAACTATATTCTCTACAAACTATCGTGTTTCCGGGAACGTCCGTTGATAAACGGATCTCACCTGTATCTAGCAGCTGGTCGCGTCTGCTCTAACCAGATTGCACCGCAATCGATACATCAATCCCAATTAACCCGGCGTTTCGCTCTCCGCAAACTAGACGACGACTCGCGTACAGTCAGCGGATTGCGAAGTAGCGCGTCTCTTTCACGATCTGGCCGACTTCGTTGGTCGTTTTTCTCTCGCGTTCTTCTCGCGAAGTAGAAATACGCACGTACGTAAGATAAAAGTACCAATGCCCCAATACCTAATTCTGGATATTCTTATTGTTTTGACTCTTAAATATAAATATTCAAGCTTTCAAAACATAAAACATGTATATGCATATTTTACACTTAAAATTTAAATATTCGTACTTGACGGCACAAAATACGTGTATATATATTATTTATATTAAGTTTAAATATTAGTGATTAAAAAGATCAAAACAAATATCTAATATTAGGCACGTGTCCGGGACTTTTATCTCACGGTACGAGATAATTCTTTCCTTTGACCATTATGCTTCTCGGAAAAAAAGATGTTCAGACACGTGTTTCTTCGTGAACACACAAAAAAATATAGAGCATCAAGAAACAGGAAAAAGAATCAAGAGAGTATTTCTTTCACTCGACTTCGAGTGGATCTTTCCCCGGTGAAAATTTAATCAGACACGCGCTGTCCTTTCTCTTTCTTTCCTCAGTACAATTTCCTACATTAAATATCCTACTGATCAAGCGTGAAATTGTGGTTTGCATTCTTTCAATTACTTGTAATTCGAAAGGACTAATATAATTCCGACACGAACCTACAGACTTTCAACGGAAGATGCAGGTTTAAATACTTTTCTTTCGGACACCCTATACACGCGAGTAACCTCTCTCTTTCTCTGCCGCGTACATAGGTAGATAGGTAGGTAGGTTACGACCGGTCAGTAAAACCGACCGACGGATGAATGGCGACAAGCCGCGAGTGATCGCGAGAGTGAGGAATGCGGCGGCCTCCAGGACGTAAAGGAGGCCTTCGCTCGTTACGCAAATACGTGGAGATCTACGCGCGACGGGAGCAGCTAGGGTTGAGCAGTAGGAGACGGTGAAGGAAGAGGAGGAGATGATGAAGAGAGAGAGAGAGAGAGAGAGAGAGAGAGAGAAAGAGAGAGAGAGAATGAGAAGGAAGAGGAGGGTGACGACCTTGGCGAAAAGAGCAGACCTCGCCGCATGTTCGATGACCTACAGGCAAGGTGGGCGTGGACGTTGCGGACAGGTAATCTGATAACATCGTTCATTACACATCCAGATCGCAAATTCGCGAAGCTACATGGGAGGGAGCCTCGCTCTCTCGTCGAAGCGATATCGAACCGACGGGGTTCACATATATCAGAAGCTATGAAAAGTTAATCGGCACAAGAAGGCGCTCCGTGGCTGCCGCTATTGTTCTCCTCTGGTGTATAAAAATCGATAAAACGGCGCGTATCGATACGTAAAAAAGTGTCGCTATAAAAATCAAAACGTGTCGCGCGGGTGACACACCCGATTCGTAAATTCGTGAGGCGTGATAGAGGGTTGACTGCAACGACAGTATAATATATAAAAAATATATGAATACGTACAAGAATACATACACAAATATATGCACAATAAATGAAGCAGAATATATGAAGAATATATAAGTATCCTGAGAGAAAAAGAGAGAGAAAATACCTGAGACATAAAAAATATTTATTTATTCGGTGGGAACTATATATAACAGCATATATTTTTGCTTACGCTAATATAAAATACTTTCCAAATAAAAATATGTACATTTTCTCAAAACCTTAATTTTTTTACGAAAACTATTGTTTATTTCATTTAAACAAAACAATTTTATCATAAGAATTATATTTAAAACGTAAATATGTGTTACCAATACCCACCGATTATTTTTTTTCTTAGATATTTCTTTCTCTCACAATGTATAAAATTATATAACATATTTAGTATAATAGTTCATCTGGTGTTCACGAACGTTAAAGTTTCAGTGTAAAACATTTCATCAAGTCATCAAGTCAAATCGTCGTCAATAACAAATTACCAAAATGGAAAAATAGTTCTCCAAGGCTGTCAACATATTTATTATACAGTTACAGTCTACGTTTGTGTCTACAGTCATACGAGGGATCTCAATGTCACAAAAGGAGCCATCTATTGACGAGCGCGTAAAGTAACTTTTTTCCGGAAACAAGATAACTCCTCCATCGATACGTAATCGAAATTTCTACGATAACAGGAAGCACAGTGTGCCTTATCTTTCGTGATTTTCACGAGAGGGGCCGTGAAAATCTCGGACGTGAATAATATTCACTTGAAATCGCTGACTGCAAACACAAATGTATTTGCAACACACGCAAGATCGCTCGTCTCGCGGATTGCCGCGGTTTTGTTCATTTATCTGTTCATTTATATGTATTACGCGGACGCGCATGGAAGCAAAGGTGGGCAACCTTTCAAGCGGCGTGCCAATAAATAACGTTATTACTTAACTCACGCGATTCTTACGAACGGGACGCCAAGTCCGGCGCCGCGAAATACCTTCGCGCAGTATATTGATCTCGGCGGCCAACACACGTCGCGATAATTACAAATTTTCCGACTACGCGCTCCCAACGCGCAATTAACGCGTTGTCGCCTACCTTCCGCGAAAATGTGAGAACATTGCGGTCACGTCGCAAAATGAGCACAATGTTACAAATAGTAGCAGAGGAGCGTTCCGTAAATAAGGGTTAAAAAAATCGCGAAAGAGAGATAGAGGAAGAGCGAGCGAGCGAGCGAGCGAGCGAGCGAGTGCGCGAAAGACAGAGAAATAGAGAGAGAGAGGCAGAAAAGCGATCGATGCGAATCGTCGTCGGACGAGTGAGTGAGCGAGCGAACGGAGCACCCATCGCTCTTCCTCCCCCTCATACCGATCGTCACCTCTCAAGTATTCCAGTTATCGTCCGACTGATAAGCAGCGAGCCGCGAGATATCCTTTTTTCCACGATAGCCCGGCAACGTGTGAAGAATTTGGTCGCCGGTCGCGAAAGTAACATGGCGGCCGCGAAAGACGACGACGGGCACTCCTCTATATCTATCTCGCTCTCTCTCTCTCTTTCTCTCTCTCGTGCGCGTCTCGTGCGTCATCGGTGCGGCAAGCGACTGCCTTCAGACCGTCGATCGCGCGATGTAGCAAAGAGAAAGAAGGAAGGAAAGAATAAACTAACGAGCGAATGAATCGCACGTATGATCCCCTCACCGCTGGCGTGTCGTCGCAACGACGACATCCCCGTTCCCGACATGTCCCCGCGGAATAAAATTTCACTCGATTTCACCGAGACGCGACATCGCGGCTCGAGAGAGCGGAGGATTCACGCGACGTAATTATCACCGGCGAAATTCCGACAACGAGCCGTCGATGTCGTCGTCGTCGTCGTCGTCGAAGCTACATGGCTACGGGGCTCATACGGGCCGTGTTACGGCGCACGTCGTCGCAATTTGTCGAGGCTGCGTCGCGCGACAGCGACCGCGTCGACGAGACGACCGACGTGCGAGCGTACGCGCCGGTTACGAGGCAGAAGGGACTCACCTTCGGAGTGCTGTAAGCGGCCTGAGAAATCGAGCTTTCGGCGTGTTCAACGGCTACCGTTCACTACGCTCTCGCTGAGTGCACTGCCGCGACCAACGGAAACCGCCATCTTGCCGGGCGCCCTCACGCCCGCTTCCGCCGCGCCGCGGCGCGCAGGTTCGAATCATCTGATCGCGCCGCGCATACGCCGGGTGACACAGCAAAATAGGAGTTATTCTGTAAAAGTAATTAGATCGAACAGAATAGATAATTAATTGTACTTGTGAGAAGAGAAATTGTTGTTAGATATTGAGTGAATTATACTTTATTTGGAAATAAAAGGAAGAAAGGATACTGTCAAGATAAAGTGACAACATGTATGATCCATCCTTGAGTAATACTACTTGGGCTGCGTTCCGACGTTCACTGTCAGTATTGGAAATCTGTAGTATACGTAACATGAACTATAGATTCTTAGTACTGATAGTAAATATTGGAACATAGCTTTGAGAAGAGAAAATTAACTTCAAAGCAATAATTGAGTCATATTGTGACCTCAGTTTTCTGTTGAGGAATGTGGCGACTCGTAGTGGAGGTTTTTGAAATTAGATCTCAAAACGAGACTCGATTCATATATATCGATTTATCAATCGATTGTAGCTTTTGTCGAATGTCGAAAAATCTATAATATATATAACATGAACTATAGGATTTTAGCATGTGTATCTGATTCGCATTACGTTGAGAATCGTTACACTGCTCTTTTTAGCTGAATCGGATTACATTGAAATTTTGTACCTTTTCTCTTCAACACGAAATTATATATTTATTTCACTCCAAAGGCAAGAAGTGCAACCCAATTCGACTAAAAAGAACACGTAAAGGCTCAATTCCACAACTTATTTTAACTGGCGTTTTACTTGTAAAGGCCTATACACACACATACACAGAGAAATTTCTATTGTCGTATTATTCGTACTAGAAAACCTCTAAAAGAAAGAATCGCCAACGTGGTAATGTGACCAGCTGATTTGCTGGCATAAACATTGATAAACATGTACGGATTTGGACATTGCTACGTCAATGCAGAATAGATGGTCATTATTATATATATATATAGTTTTGCATTGGCGTCGCAATGTCCTGGTCCGTGGGAGCGTCCCGATTGATCACGGTACGATTGGACACAACCAACCGATGAAAGAATTATCTAGTGAATTACTAAGTCGAACCAATCATTACAATCTGTGTCCAATCGTATCCTGGTCAATCGGGTCCCATCCCTGGTCCGTATATGTTTATACCAGCCAATCGCAGAGTAGCTGCTTGACAATTCTCTTTACTAAGGTGCGTTTGAAAACTTCACCCGGGTGCTTCTCCTCTCTCTTTATCTCACTTTTGTATCTTTCTCACTCCAATACAGCGAGTGCACCCGGATAGAATTTTCGAACGCACGCCTAGAGGTTCTCTAATTCATACACAAGGAAATCAACCAATTGTGGTTCGTACAATAAAAGTGCTTCTTTATATTAAACACGTGTTATATTTATTAGTTAATTAAGTATTTTAGTAGATTAGTTAATTTCCTTGTGTATATGAATAATATGATTATGCAAATTTATCTGAATAGGACTTTAATAAATTAAATTTCAGTTGAAATAAGTTGTGGAACTGGGCCTTAAAGTTGTAGCACGTGTAACACTTGGCTGAGAGGATTTTAAACTCTGAGAGATAATAATTTTTTTACTTGTGAGAGAATTCAGCTTCAGAAATGCCGAAGTCAAAAAGAGACAAGAAAAGTAATTCTATCAATTTTTATAGTACACTTTCTTAGGTGTAATATTACAAAATATGAATAGCTTGTGTTAACCTCTACAAGCATATGATTTTGTATACTACATGTAATGTTGAAGTTAGATTTTACTTTTAATTTTTAATTTTTAGTTTTTAGATTTTAATTTTTAGTTTCTTTTTCTTTTTCCTTTTCTGTAATCTAGCATATGTTCTATATTTTGATGAATATTAAGGTTAAATATGCTTTTTCTTTGTATAGCTTGTTTATATTTGAAAATACAGACATTACTCAGGCTTTGCACTCCAACAAAGTGCTATCCTATGCATGGGTCACATTGTATATTTAATATTTCATAGTTGATGTTATTGCAGAATAATTTAAGTAATTTTACTATTATGATATAAGATTCTTCTGGTACCATTGTAGTAATATTGTAAAACAATATACACTATTTAAAAAAATACCAAAGATATTTGCAATATTAATTCAATATTTTTGTTCTAGTATCTCTTACTAATACCAGTAAAAAAGGTTTAGTTTTGAAGCAACGTATTATAGAAGATGTTAAGAAATGTGTGGAGGATTACAATCGTGTGTTTTTAATCTCTATTCAAAACACACGCAATACTAAGCTACTAGACCTGCGTGCCGAATGGAAAGACAGTAGACTTTTCTTTGGTAAAATCAGAATAATTGCATTAGGCTTGGGAAAATCACCAGAGACTGAAGTTGCAGATGGCATCCATAAATTAGCTAATGTAATGAGGAATCATACAATGAGAGGTCAATGTGGTCTATTATTCACCAACAGATCAAAAAAAGATGTATGTATAAGACTAAATTGTTACATTAATTTAAATTTAAAATTTTTATATAAATTAAACTTTAACTTTTATCATAGAAACTTATAATAGATACAGCCATACCACAAAGTAATTCACATAAGCAAAAGATTATATTGTATTTGTATTGTTAATGATGCACAGGTAATAGAATGGGCGAATACTTATGAAGAATTAGAATATGCACGTGCTGGATTTATAGCACCTAATTCAATAGAATTACCTGAGGGACCACTACCACAGTTTCAACATAGTATGGAGCCACAGTTGAGACAGTTGGGTATGCCTACTGCATTGCAAAAGGGAGTGATTAATTTAATCAAGCCATACAAAGTTTGTCAGAAAGATGATGTGCTAACATCGGAACAGGCACAAATTTTGGTAGCTAACCTATATCTATTGTACACACTGAGTTCTTTAATACATTGGAATTTTCAAAATATTAACTCTCGACGAATTTTACAGAAATTATTAGATAAACCACTAGCAGTTTTTAAATTGCTACTACTGGGAGTATATACAAAAAAAAATGGTTTTAAAAAACTCACAGTACCTGAAGATACAAAAGAGAATGATGAAGAAGAAATGGATGTGGAGAAAGATAATGATACATGAAATTTATATATTGTATAAATAGTTTTAAGAAATAAAATATATTGAAATGTATGCACACTTCTTTATATAATAAGAGTATATGAATGTTATTACTTTTAATATTTATCCTCTTTTTCTTGACAAATTAAAAAACCCACACAGTAAATCTTTGTCATGAAATTATCTCATTTAGATATCAAAGAAATAACAAACGAACATTTGATAACCTACAATTCAAATATATGTTAATAAAAATTCTTAGTATCACAAACATGAAATAATTTCATGAAACATATCATAAAACAAAATTCATATTATTTGAATGAAATATGGAGTTGCTAGCTTTAACTATATTTTGGATAATTTGTATAATATGGGTAAGTGAAAAAATATTTTTTTTACATCTTTCTCTACAACATTCTCATGCAATATCATATGTTACACCACATTTCTTCATATATATGAGAATTTCATTCATTATATTTTTTAAATGATGTAGGCTATATATTATTGGTACTGGGATTCAAAACAAGACAGCAATAAAGTGTCTAAAGTAATTCTTGATCACTATCCTGATAATAGACACAGCACATCTTCCATCGAGTCTTTAGAGTACTCAGATAATGAAAATATTAGAAGAAAAAACATGCAGAAATTAAAATACGAGGTATATTATTAGTGTAAGACATTTGTTTGCAAAATATTGTAAATCATATTTACATACAACATGAATATAACCCATAATTTCGGTAGTATGAAATACCATCCATAGTAAAACATTATAATAGATTTATCACAATATAAGATATTAATTATTTCAGACTAAAACTCGTTGGCCAAGTAGAACGTACGTAAGAGCGAGACGCAATAACAAGTCGTGGTAACATATTTATTGTGTTTATCATGTTAAGAATGTTTTGGATATTTATGCTATATATTTGCTTACCAAACTTTTTTTGGCAAAAGTGATAAAGTTGCTAAAGTGGTAAAGAATCCGATTTTACATTTAGATACTTGAAAATTTGTAATAAATAAAAATATAGTTATAAATAAACATTTTTTTATGATTTTATGCAACTGAATAGCATTAACCATTCATTAACATTTGTATTTTCACTGACGGAAGCACTTTCAATTTGATGTATCCAATTGTTGACTCTGGTAATATAACCTTGGTCAACAAATTGACATCGACCACAAAATTCAATATATCACACTACCTGACTGATACATACCTTAAAAGTTTGAAAGAGGTCTGAAAATGCAACGACGATTTTATTTATTTAAAATTGCCGTTTTTTTCTGAGGATTTGGCAGCTGCCCGATAGATGAAGAAAAGTATTAAAAAATTATAGTGAATATAAAATAACGGTCCTATTTATAGGTCATTTAATGTTAGAGTATTTCATTCATTTACATAGATTTGTCGACCAAATATTAAGAGAAACTGCTTATACAGGTATACTGATACAAATATACTGATATTTCTTAAATATTAACAATGTTTGTTAAAGTAATTTTGGAATACAATGGCAAAAGAACTAAAGAATATAAAAATATTTTGTCCGTGTTTTAACCATAATATGTATATCATGAATATTTCATGAATTTTAATATATAATGAATCAAGCTTGACCCGAAATTAGAACCGTTACCTCTCTCTTTCTCTTATTTCAAACGTTAATATGATTTATTATTTTCTTGTAAATAAAAACTCAATTTCTTAAAAAAAGTACCAAATTAATTTGCGCATCTAATATATTTCGACATAAAATTGAAACAAGACAAAAAACATTTTAATTCCTTGTTGCACAGAATTTTTATTATTATGATCAAATGATAATTCGATTATGATGAAGTAGCCATTTTTGTGGTTTTTATTGTTCATGTTTTCAAAGGATACAAGACATACATTTACTACATATAGAAGCATAGCGATGTGCTAATACTGCTAAGACAAGAGAATTAAGTAAACTGAATTCGATGAAACATATTACATATTATGAGAATGAGATCATCTTACACAATTGTTATTGACACAAAGCTCAATCGACACTGCATCATTCCATACATAATACCAATTTTAACATTATCATGTTGTGTATAAAATTATTATCAAATATTTTCTATTACGTAGAAATTAATTTTATTTAGTAAGGAGATATCATATATAACAATTCTCCAATTGTACAAACATATTCACTTTATGTAATGTTATTTCGAGTTTTCAAGTTTAAATGTATATATCAAAAAATTGAAAATTCTATTAGTTTTATACAAAGTACAACTGTATGTTATGATAATACATAACTAAATTATAAACAGAATCAAAAGGAATTACAAAAAGACTGGATTTATTTGTACTCAAAGTAATGAATCATAACAAAACAAATAATATAATGCTACAAATTAAATATTTAACAATTACAAATATATAATACAAGCTTATTTCGTATAATATACACATTATACATTAAAATAATTATTAAATGAAACTGCATTCTCAAACAAGAATACAAAATCTATACATAATATCTAATTCCCAAATTCCTCCACTAAACTTATAAACTTTTCTGTGCTACATCACATTTGACTAAACAAAAATATTTAAAACTATCTGTAATTCGTTCGATAATTTTTCTATATCATTGCATTGCGACGAGCGCATCATCACTGACTACAAGTGCTTGTGTAAATATATACATTAATAAGAATCAGATAGAAAAATTAAACTAAAATCGAAGCTTATTTTATCATACAGATATAGAATTTGTATTCTATAGATAAATTATGTTTCGATCCTAACTTTATTCTTCTATCTCTTATGAAAATGTATATTTACATAAACATTTATAGTTTAATTATTACCTAATAAGATAATCTATTGTGAATGTAACTCTATCCTCTTTGGTTGGATGTAATTGTACCTTTATTACTTCAATGGCATCACTTTTGAGAAGCATGAGGAACGAACCAGTCGACTATACTTTTAAATTTAATCGAGCTAAAAAAAGAAAAAAAACGACCATTTAATCTATATGTCAATTATATTGTTTAGGTAACGTACGAAAGACAAAGGCTGGTAAAATGTAATATTACAAAAATCATAATTAGAGAGGACAATTAAATAAATTAAAATTATATCACGCACGATTTATGGAATACGGAATATAGGACACGTTCATATTTCGTGGGATTACGTTAACGCTGACGTTCAAAGGAAATCCACGTCTGTATACATTATCTACTTTGTAAGCCCTAGTTTGATCAGAAATATCACAATGTAAATGATATCCGTTCAAATATGGCAATTTCACAGCACGCTAACTTAATCGAGATCTCATACAAAAATAAATTACGATTCTCCGAATAAAAATAGGGAACGTAAGCGATGTATAAATACTCCTACTAACTGCCCACTAACATATCTTATATGCTAATTATGATGATACACTATCACTAATTACACTAAGCAAAATTCCAGCGCAGCTCAATGTAGAAAATTCACAGCATGTACGCAGACAATTAAAATTGCTTGTATAAAAGTCGCGCGCGCGCGCGCGCGCGTGTGTGTGTGTGTGTGTGTGTGTGCGTGCGGTGGTGGCAAGCAAGGCTCTTTAGCGCAATGAGAATGTCATTATGAGAATGAATACATAGATGACTCGTGCTGCACGCAAGATCATGAAATTTCTTATGGATATCAATTTTTTGAAGTGTATTTAATACCGAACCCGACGGCAATTATCGTTTATAGGAGAGCTTGAGAACCATGTCAAGCATTGTGTGTACAAGATTTACTTAAGTTCATCTGAAGCATACTTTTATCGTATCTAATTACTAGGCACGCTGTGTACATTGACAGGTGTGATTAGATCCAATTAACACATGGAATACACGTATATTCCAACACAAGAACTGTTTATTACTTAAATGTATAACGAAGTTGGAATGTTAAGCTTGAATAAATTTTACCCTTTATATCATCTACATAATGAATCCATAAAAGTATTACCAAAGCAATTTAGTTGATATTTTCTTTCTCTCTCTCTTTCTCTCTCTTTCTCTCTCTCTCTCTCTCTCTCTCTCTCTCTCTCTCTCTCTCTCTCTCTCAACGACTTAATATCCAAATAATATGTTTACATTTGACGAAAGCTTGAATAAGTGAAATACATTCGTATTTTCGAGATTCCTAACATGTTACATGGATAATCACACCTGCCAAGGCCACTACGATCGATGCACAGGGTATAAAAGTTAGCTTAAATATAACGACGATGGTTCGTGGTATAAGCGAATGACTGGTTGCGGAATAGAGTGAGTCTCCTAGGTAGCTTGAGTTTGAGCATAAAGTTCTTCGAGTTTTGGTACTTCAGGAATCGGCTCCCGCCAATATGCGAAGTTGCTGAACTCGTCAGCCGCATCCTCGCGCCATGCCGGGAACAGATGATCGACGATGAAACTCATGTTCGAATATCTGCAACGAAAGAAAAAGAATAAAGATTATTAAATACGTATGCCACAAGTTCGTCATAATGTCCGTCAATATGGCTGAAACAGGAATGTTTCAACTATCCGCGCGTGCCCGTAACCCGTTTATATAAAATTAATCAATACACGCGAACCAATGCGAAAACGAACGTAGTGAGAATTCTGTCGTATAAAATGTTGCTCAGCACGTAGATATTACACTGTTGTATGAAATAAATATATACGAATGTTAAACGAGGCTGGATTCGAATATGAAGCTTGTACAATGCGATAAATGGAGATACTTAGTATATATATAATGTAAACTGCGAGGAGGATGATTATGCTCCGTTAATCACACAAGTCATATTCGGTCATGAGCGAAACGAAAACCGAAAGAAAATAATGGGAGTGTAGCTGATAAGCTATGATCGACGGTACAAATGTGGAGAAACAGCAGGATTATAATTTATGATCGATAGTGATTATGTGTGCGTCTCAAGTGCTCAGTCAAACAATTATATGAATGGTAAATAAATGAAGAAAAAATGAGTCGGACAGAAGCTTGACGAACGCTTCCCGACATTTACATTCTTTCTTCTATCGTTCAAGTGACAATGCTTCAAAACGTTATGAATTGTCAACGATAATCCTTCTCAACTCTGCCTGAAACTGCATGAGAAGTGCGAGTTGTTTCCTGGTGATAAGATGTTAGGATGACTGAAAATCAAGGTGTGTCAAAGCGGTGACAAGAAGCGAGTGGTACAAACAAGTGCTTACCCTATAAATCATAAGAAGGTAGATAGGAGTTGTCGCACAACCAAATATCCCAAAACATAGTACAGTGATACTAGAGCAACTAATTGCGTTTTATATATATTAAACTGAACGTATGCGTATTGAAAAATTCAAATTTCTCTCCTGACTGTCATATCGCTCGCGTGTTTTCTCATTACAGTGCGTAAACACGTGCGTCTTTGTACCATGTCAATTGTTGGAAGATGAAGAGCGCAGATTGCGTTATACGTGGCGGTGTTCCAAGTATAACGCAATGACGCGTCAAACGCAGTTGGACATCGTCGATGTTACTGTGCGTTACTTCAAAAAACGATTGCAATTCGATTTAACTCGTACGCCTGATTAAAACTACGAATATGGTTGTGCCGTTATCAGTAGACGTTTGGCATGGGTTGTGGCGGGAACAACTCATTGACGATATTGGACTGACACGCGTAACTGTAATCACAGAAATATCCGACCTATCAATAACTTCTGTGAAAAAGCTTGTACTTTCTTCGCAACCAATAATTTCATTCCTTTAATGCTTAAGCGCTTACCACAGTTTAGTACAAAACAATATATCCAGTTTGTTTGTTACTTTAAGTCTCCCCGAAATGCTTAAGATAAATAATTCAGATCGTAAAAGTTTGTTAGTAAGTTCTGCATACGAAAGTTAGTTTACAAAAAAAGTTTAACAATTCAGCAGTAAGATTCCAATGTTGTGTTAGAGTCATGCGATAAAGATTGCAATTAATCTTGATTAATCATCTTGAGTATCATTTGTAGATAACATATAACTTCACTAACGATAATACATAGATAATACATATAACATATAACTTCACTAATGATAATACATAGATAAAAATAACAAAGTACTATGCGTATCTAATAGAATAGGTTACTCAAAAGGAGAACTATTATTCAGAAAGTTTACCATGGTAATAAGAAATGCTATCATGCAAAGAAACGAATCCCAAGATTCAAAGCTATGGAAAATCAAGTAATACAACATTATGTCCACGATTATTTGAGCAATAGTTAGAGATGCATACGATTCCATTCCCTAATTCTGCTATTACATGCTCCTTTTTACAGAAAAGAAATCTCACAAAGTGAGTTTATTATTTTAATAAATGATTAACAAGTAATGCAGTACTTACGAAGATTGGAATGTTTGTGTCAGCTCGTGCTTTAATTCTCCTCGGTGATTTATGGTAAAGATCCGCATTATAGGAATGCTTACTGCTCGATATGCCCACACGTCCTGCATGTATAAAATAATTTTTACATACAGTTCGTTGTTTATATTACGATTAACAATTGATAAAATATCGTTCCACCTACATTAATTCGATTTCCATATCCAGCATAAAATGGCTTAGAATCTTCAGGGAATAACGCTTGAATATCACTGAGACAAGATATCTTGAACTCCTCTGGTTTTTTCTCGATCACTTCACGGTGAAACGCTGAAATTAAGCTGGTGGGGTTCAAAAGCAAGGGGCCCTCTGGCAACGACAGGTCCCCCTGCCTTATGCTCTTCAGATATTCCCTGGTAACCTTAGCTTGGCCGATTGCTCTCGCCGATAGGTAAAGAAGCTTGTAGCCGTTGTTTTTGATTTTCGTGAACAGTTGAGCGACTCCAGACTGAGCCCAGTCTTTGCCAACTATTGGTAAAATGTGACCCAAAACATCCGATTTCGTGATAGTGCCGTCGATATCGGAGATGACGATCTTGTCGTCCCACTTCCACTTATAAATATGACACTTGCAGCGAGTTGTGCCCTGGTAAGCGGTGGTGACGCTGAAGACCACTTCGTTAGGACCATCTTTTAGACCGAGACTCGCCTAAAAAAATAATCGAAACTTATATATTTTTTTTATTTTCAAGCAATAGTTAGTTATTATAATATTAACTTAGTTAAAAAAACTTAAAACTAATCATCTTATACAATAAGTACAAGCACAGCTATCATTTCGTTGAGAAGCAATTTGTCTCCATTGAACGCGATAAAGAAAATTTGACTAAACAATTAAATCAAATTGCTTGATTAAGTCGATACTCTTGATATACGAGTATGTGAAAATACTCACTATCTGCTCGGATGACAGTCGCAAAGTTTTACGATACTTCTCTGTGGACTCATAATACGATCTTCTTTCTATGGGCATCTTTATACCGGGTGGTTCGTTCTGGTTGCTGTCGGAGTCCTCGCTACCACTGTAACCTTCGCCTTCTCTCTCACGCGCCTTCTCAGTTTTCGTGAGTGTAGTTTCCTTGCTTGCGGATGTCAATCTCGTACATGTCTCTATAGCTTCGGGTGTATTTGACGAATCTATAGTTTCCTCAGTCTTTGCTTCTCTATAAAATATAATTGATAGAATTAAAAAAAAAAAACGAAAAACCGAATCATGAAAGCAAATCGAGAAGTAATTAAGAGATCTACCTGTTAGTAGGAGGTACTTCTTCGTTTATCGCGGCCTTTGCTTCCAACGATTGTTCGGACGTTTGCATGGCAACTCCATCGGCTGTAAGAAGATTGACAGAAATGTTAAAAACATTTATATAACGTATATATAAGATATCGTGAAATAGATAATTAATAAGCAATTATAATTTAATTTCGAAGTATATGCAATTGCGATATTTCTATAAAAAAGAATCTGCAAGTTTGTTAGTACAGGATGAAATCCAATAAGCTTACTTTGACTAATATCCTGCGATTTTTTAGTAGGTTGTGTGGAACGTCTCCAAGAGAACCACGAGCTGTATCCGCTACGGCTTTCAGGCTTGCCACTGTTCTGTTGTTTCTTATTTTCGTGCATCAGTAACGGCATGTACAGATTTTCGATCGTACTCTGCGGTAAGTGTCTTTGGAAAACGGCGTAAGTTATTACTATCGGACAGGCTGTGGCCCAGTTGTAGAATTTTCCATTGATTTTCACGACCAAGTTAGGATTCTCGTACAATTTCGGATCAGCACAGACATCTTCAAACTGCAGTAAATTTTCGTGAAAAGCTTCCTTGGATGGTCCGTTCTCGCTGTCCAGACCACCGCACAGAGACAAACTTATTTCTACAGTGTTGTCAAATATTGAGTGCTTTGGTTCTTCGAAATCGCTGTCCACCGATTTCGGCCCACCAATAGCTCCCTCAACGCTGTTGGGGCTTTGAGGTAAACTCGGTCCATTACCTGATTCTGTGTCTTCTTCATCCACTGCTTTCCCATCTGTAAATACACGTATATATTGCAGTTGTGTACATAAAATATGAAATATTATATTAAGAAACAACACCTACAACCAGTTGGTTTTAATTAATTAAAACAACAAAAATTGCAGACTCTATTTACAAATATGCGTAGCTTCGTTAGTTATTTATTTTTCTTGTTACCACAACGGAAAGTTATATCTTACTGTTCTTAAGATACACATGTAAGAAATACAAATTTTACTATATTCTAAATCTTTAGTCAATAGTCAATTTTAAACGCCTATCTTGTCGGCAAAAATGTTCTCTGTGTAATTCTATGATGAAAAAAAATTTGGACAAAGTATAAATAAAATGTTAGTGTTAGTCTCGGTCGGGTATGTTCGCTACATTTACACTGAAGCAAAAGCGTTACCATATACCTTTAACCACTGTCGGGCCTCGATGTGAGGAGGGAAAATAAAGTGCCGCAACTTCGGGATCCAGTTCGTCGGCATTAAGATCGCTAAGATAAATTCCCTCTGATTCCGGATTGTGTCTTACGCGAGAAGTCTTCTTCATAAAGGAGAACATGCCACTGAGCATAGATCGGTGTGCATCTGCTGCCATTGAAAAAGCGGTTAGCGAATAGTTAGCGATCAAGCGACTCGGAGTTAGTTTCTTCCGTTGAAAAAGAAAGATTAAGATAAAAAGAAAGAATACTGGTATATTAAGATTTTATTACGAAGTCGCGACTGTTAGCCCCTCAAGACATAAACGAGTAAACGAAAGATCTGATAGTGGCGTTTTCCATTTAGAAATATACAATGTGGTGTGTTAATCATGAACCTCGTTTATAGTATGACTATAAACGAATAACTTAATGACAAAATTATATACTAACTGTTGTTCGGCTGATTAGCAGTCGCTGAGGAACTCAGCGAGTTCCTGTGCGACATATGCGCTGGCTCCGGAGGTGGGCTAGGCAGTTCACCCCATCTCCAGCTTTGCTGATGGCTCTTGTCGTCTTCCCTCTCGCTACCCTCCTGAGTGATCTTACGCATCTCGAATTCCGTGTCCGACTGAACGGGCGAGGACGGTCTGGATTCCTGATTTCTTTCGAAGATAACACAACGAGTCAATAAATATATCTCACGTATACCGCGGAAAAAACTGCATGCAGATCACATACTTTGTAACTTCCGTGTCGCTGAAGAAGTGAAAGTCGGTTTCTGGGCGTATTTCGACTGTGTCTTGAGGAGATATTGACATTTCCACTGAGGCACTTTTCTTCTCGTCTTCTGTGACTGGAGTGGGACTTTTCAGGATCTTCAATAAATACATATATTATGAGAATGGAACATAACATTTTTATTAGAGTGGTAGTGTATTACTTACAGTTTCGTTGATCGATTCCTCGGTAACAATCACATCGGTCTCGCTCATCTCCGTTTGGCTGCTGCTGCCATTGCTGGTCTTTCTCTGTGATCCTTTCTTCTTCATAATACTCTTCCTCTTGCGTTTCCTCTTGGTGGAACTAATACTCTTTATCTCTTCGACGTTCTCCTCCTTTGAGTTTTTCTTGCTCAAAGATGGGTTCGACTCGTCGCTGGACTTTTCTTTACTGCTGCTTTGAGGATCGTCCGTGATTGGCCTGAAATCGTTTTTCACCACGCTGATCTTGCGAATTCTCTCAGATGAGGTAACAGCTACGAAGGATTTGGGCGTTGACATCGTTACTTTGGGTTCTTCATCGTTGATGCCATCCATATCGAATATTTCATCGTCCTCGTCTTTGGACTTGTCGCGCTTTTCCTCCCATTTTTCATCTTTCTCCTTCCAGTCACTCAGTAAAGCTTTCTCAAATTTCTGTCTCTGCTCGATCGGCAATTCCGGGAAATTTTCCTTAAACAATCGCTCTTTGTCCTCTGTTTTTAAGGCGGAATATTGTTCCCTGATCATCTGCTGCTTCTGCAGTGTCGATATAGTGCCGAAGCTCTCCTTAAACATCTCGTCTCGCTCTTCCGCGGTCAGTGAGGCGATCTGTAACCACTTCTCACGATGTTCCGCAGGGAGATCAGAGAATTGTTCTATTAGGAATTTCTCTCGTTGGTCAGGCGGCAAGGCGGACATCTGCTCCCATTTCTCGCGTTCGATGGAAAGAACAGAATCTATGAGAATTTTTTCTCTCTGTTCTGGAGGCAGATCTGATAGGAGATTGAATCGTGAGGGTGGAAAACAGTTGTCATCTGGTATGGGTGAACAGGCCAGATGTGGTGGAATTTCTCTGTCAGTTGGTGATCCATCTGAGCCAACTTCTTCCACAAAAAAGGCTTCACCAGAATCCCCAAGTTTCATATGAATTTGCCTAGGTTCCCCATTTATCTCAATGTCCACCTGTAAGAAAAACAACTCTTGTAGCTAACAAAGTATATTTTAAGCGTATTTGCATATGTAAATATAAATAGTTAACAAATATATATATATATATATATATATATATATATATATATATATATATATATATATATATAATAAGTTTTAAATAAAGACACAGAAAAAGTGATCTCTGATATCTTTACATATATTTGCACAATAATAAATAATCTTATTAATAGAAAAATAGAAAACAATTATAATGAGAGAATACATAATGAATTGACTTTGAAAGTAATTCTTCCAATTAATCATCCAGAATATATCTAATGCAAAATATATTTAACAAAAAAGTAACTTCTAATATTTTTAGAACAGAAAATATTTTTCTCATATAAAAAGAAAAACCATTGATCTTTAACAACACTAATATAAAATCAATACATCTTACAACATAAAGATAGAAAATACAATTATAAGGAAAATACATAGCGAATTAATTTTGAAAGTAATTCTCCCAATTAATCACTCAGAATGTATTTAACAAAAAAATGTTACTTTTGATATCTCTACATCTTTAAAATCGAAAATATTTTGAAATATATTTATTTCAAAACATTTTTTTACAAAGATAGATGGTTCTTCTTTTTGTATAAAAAAAAAACCATTCATCTTAACAAAGCTGATATAAGAAATAATGTATATCTTATAAGATAAAGTTAGAAAACAAAATTATAATAAAAGAATGCATAGCAAATTATGACCTTGAAAGCAATTCTTCCAGTTACCCAGGATGTGTTAAACAGCAAAAACGTGAAAAACAAGCAGTATAGCAATAACTCTGATCAGATGACACACTAAATATTATATTTTGTCACCATTATCAGCGCTTACGCAGCGGTAAATTCCCGATAGTCTTTAATGCGTCGTAGACTCACCACTTTTTCTCTGGAGCGAAGTACGCCGAGCTTGCCGAAGCGGACGTGGAAAGGCGAGCACGAGAAGGAGCTGTCCGGCTGCTCGACGACGACGACGTCGATCGCACCGGTGAGGGTCGCCGCGTTGATCTCATTGTAGAAGTCGCGGAAGTTGCTGATGAACTTGCCGATGTAGTTCATACTGTACATCTTAAGTCCGCGCACCACTGGCGGTGAGATTCGACCAACAGAGGAGCACGATCAGCGGAGTATTCGAAGTTCGCGGTAGCGTTACGAAGGAGATGTATATCTGTCAGTCTTGCGACTCTCTCCCACGGCACGCGAGAGGGAGAGAGAAAGAGAGAAGGAGGGAGAAAGAAAGGATACGAAGGAAGAGAAACCACCGAGGGACACTGAGACTTTCCGACTCGGGAGATTCAGCCGATCATCTCCGGGACGTCGTGGTGTCTCGTCGACGACTCCCCCGACACGTCGGTCACAGGTCGCTCTTCGGCAGCCGATGACAACGTCTGGCGAGTGAGAAAACTCGACGACGATTCGTTGCGACGCTGTCACAGTGAGCTGTCAAAAGCGTCCGTGGAACCGCGAGCACTGTCGCAGCACTACGTGTGTGTTTGTCACGCGAATTTGTCGATTAAGACGTGACGCGCTTGACGACAGGACGTCGATGTGCAGGACACCAATGCACGCACGGAGGTCGGTGACGGAGCGTGAAGAAGTCACAAGCGAGATGCCTTCCGCCGATCCTTTGTTCGTTGACGAGAGAACGTACCTAAGAAACCCACTTGACACTGCCAGCAGACGGCAGCCCGAACTGACGTTGCGCGTGAGGCACGAGTCGACCGGGCCAATCGGCGCCGCGGTCGCCCGGTGGTCGATACAGCGCCGTATCACGTGGTAGGCCGGTGGCGTTAGCGCGCGTTTCGAACTGAGTGTCGCCACGGACGCTGCCTGAAACAAAGAAACGCGACATCATTAAGTCACTGGCGCCCTCACGAGTGCGCGCGCGGCCATCGATCAGCCAATCGAACGCGACGACGGAACGATTTCCGTTGCGCGAGCGCGAGTTAACTTCCGTTCAATCCGATGGTTCGCGCGCCAGACAGAGTGAATGGCCGTTCTGATCTGCGAGATTCGTTGACGAGTTTTACAACGGCTTGGTCTCTTCGAGGACATGAATATCAGGTAGATTATTCTTTAACGATCGAGATCGTCGTGGTACGTCAGCGATATTCCGCGGATTCGATATCTCAGGGCGCGGGGATGCAACGTAATCTTGGGTGAGAATGACCGTTACGAACCGCGTATCATATATATGTATGTGATGTGTATGATGTATGTGTGTGTGAATTTAGCGGTGGATGAAAAATTTGCGCTCGAGTAGTTAACCTAATAAGTCGGCTATTGCGCGTGGTTTATCGTCAGGTCGTCCTGTGAACGATATGTTAGTCGTGGCCTCCAAAATCGCGTTAGTTTTTCCTGCGGTTTTTCGTGTAACGACGCTATGGCCGACATTGCGATACGTCACGGTTTTGATCTTCGAGGAGAAAATAAACAGATGAACTTTTTAATTTGATTGTCGTGATATCTTAATTAATGTTGCCCCGTGGAATCGTGCCTCCGAGGCGCGGGGATGCAAGATAATTTCGAACGAGAATAGACATTACGAAACAATGCACTCGGCGTATAAATATATATGTGAACTCCGTGGTGGATTAATAGATTCGTGCTCGATAAGTCCGCCACTGTGCGTAGTTTATCGACGGGTCGCTGCCCTAAGAATGACGCGTTTGGCGAACGACGCTACGACTTTGATTTTTGAGGAGAAGATAATTGGGTAAACTTTTTAACGAGATTGTCGTGGTATTTCGTCGATACTCCGCGGATTTGAACCCTCAGAGCACGGGATGGAATGTAACATATCGAGACAAGATATTTTGCGTGTATATAAAATTGTGTATGTGAACTTGGAACGGGATGAGTTAATAGATTTGCACTCGATTGGTTAACTCGATAAGCCATTGCTCGTAGTTTATCGAAGAGTCACCGCCCTAAGAACGTCGCGTTCGTCGCAATGACGTTTTGGCCGGCACCGCGATGCGTCGCGACTTCGATCTTCGAGGAGAGGATAAACAGGTAAGATTTTAATAAAATTGCCGTTCAACGATACTCCGCGGATTCTAATTCTCAGGGCGCGGGGATGGAACATAATCATTAGCGAGAATGGTCGTTACGAAACGAAGTACTCTGCGTATGTATGAATTTGGTAATAGATTGATAGATTCGGGCTCAATCCATAAGTCAGCCATTGCGCGTACTGCGTTTATTCCCGGGTTGCCTTAAAAATGCGTTCGTCATGGTCAGTCATATAACGACGTTAAGACTGGCATCTAGACGGTTCTAGATTTTGAAAATAGGGTGTCAGGTGAATTTTTAAGATAGTAACATCTCAACGGATACGTCGTGGATTCGAGTTCTCAGTTGAGATAAAAACGACCGTCACGGAAGCGAAGTATCCTGACGTTGTCGGGCATGTATACGCATGAATTGGCGAGTAGACAAATCACGCTCGATCGATCAACTCAATAAGTCGGCCATTACACATCGTCTCTCGCCGCAATCTCATCGGGTCGTCCTGTCACGTTCGTCGCAGTGCGTAAATCTCGTTAGTTGTATTTCGCGCGAATCGCATCTGGCAGGAATAAATGACGCTCCGGTCGGCATCGCGATGCGTCACGCGCGCCATTCAGGAAAGCCCGACAACGACGGCGATGGTCCCTCCTTCGCGGAAACCCGACGCGTGCTGGCTTGAACCGGGCGAGTTCGCTCTATTAACGGCCATTAGGTAGGATTATAAGTTATTTCGGTCATCCTCGACGAGAGTCGAGCTCGTTCGATGGAAGTCGCGAAACAGTCACGCGACTGCGGCTTCGCGTTTGTTTCACGATCGATGCCGAGTACGATCGTGAAATATTTCAACCTTCAGCGAAGCATTTCAGCTCCATATTGAAGACGCGCAATATGGCGGGGCGACCGAATTTCGCGATCAATATCGAATTAGATCGCGTGGACGAGTAGATATAACGAGTCAGATATTTTCGCCGACTCAATCTCGGCCAGTAAAAAGCATGAAACGATCGCGGACAGTGAGCCCCGTTCGAAAAATATATCGCCTTCGACAGATATTAAAATATTAGAGAACTGTGGAATATTGTTACACTCTTGACTGTCGGGAATGTTAATTTTGATAATATGTGTATTTAAAGACCAAAACAATAAGAATATTCAAGTTTATAGATATGTGTTTTCTAGAATTGGATATTTATTTTATTTAATTCTGAACATTCTTATTGTTTTGATCTATTAAATACGAATATTTAGATTTAGATTTAAGACATAAAATATGAATATATTAGATGTATACGTTATATTTTGTGTAGAAAATTTAAATATAAGTAAATTTAAATATAAATAAATTTAAGTATTTAAAGACCGAAATAATAAGAATATTCAAGATCAAGTACGTGTCCAGAAATTGATATATTTATTTTACATTTTTTGATTAGAACAAATTATAAGGGTGACCATGTTTTAGTATCGCGCATAAAAAATTCGACGAAGAAATTTGTCTTCTCACAGCATTGTCCATTAAATCTTGTTTCACTGGAAGTAGCATAATACGCGCTTTCGATGCTTTTAAATGTCGCAATTTGAAATTCTGCTTATCGAATTCCGATCCCGCGTGTAAATTTACGCAATCAAAATTTTGCATATGTATTAAGAGTCAGGCGCATATTAAAGCTTATTATGGTTCCGCGGCAGTTTCTTTCAATCGCTGTTAATAATTATTATCGCTGTAAATAAAATGGCAATGCGTGTCTCTTTTTTATGTAAATGATGATGAATTTCCGTTCGCGTCTGCCTCGATATAAATGCTTCAATATAATTGATTAAAAATAGTTTATACACTGTCGTTATAAGACACTCTAACGATATAGAGTATATAAAGTGACGAATGCTACGAAACGTTGCTTATTAATGCACACTCGTGCAGTTATTGAACTGAACTTTTATTGATCGAAGTATTTATGTTCTTATCTCCGCACTTATATTGATCTATTCAGCCGAGTTGTTATACTTACGCTCTACGTTGCGAAATGTAGAGAAATCAAGATCAATATTAATGTCATGTTAAATCTTTCAATTGCATAGTCTTTCAACAGTACATTTGATTCAGATAACATTTATTAAGTATATTTGCTGAAATGCAGCGAAAATATTTTTTTATTCCTTACCCAGATAGCATAGAGAATTCAAAAAGAATTCAATCGTATGTTACTAATTCTGAGTTCATTTTCAGATGCAAAAAGAATTCTTTAAAGTTTAGTTCAGTGGAAAGAATTTTTTTTGCATCTAAAAATGAACTCAGAATTGGTGACATACGACTGAATTCTTTTTGAATTCGCTGTGCTATCTGGGTACTCAACGACTTTGCGATTTTTCTATTAACAAAAACACATTCTAATATTATTTTTCATTTCAGCTCGATGTTAACTGTCGAAATTAATTTAACTTGTAATACTTTCACTTACAGGTCAAGCCGTTCGCGTGCCACGTGGTGATTTTCCGTAAATTAACATGTGACCTTTACGTGGAATAATGATAGACCATGGAGAAAGAACACACGGAATAGGAAGAAAGAGTCAAAGCGCCTCGAATTCGCTTGGCCGCCATTCGGTTTTAAAGGTATGTGTAGGCGGCACACGTGCACGCACTGTAAAAATCTTGAACGTTGTACTTTGTTCGCGAAACTCGCGTGGGCTGCATGCAGCTGGCACTGTCAAGGTTTAATGACGGTATCGTCCCTCCTTTTCTGTGCAGCGCAGGAGTCTTCGCGATTGGACAATGGTCAACATAAGGGAACTCTCCACGGTGGTATCTCAACACATTTCAACGGCAGAACGTCTTGACGATGAGAAAAGCGATTGCAGGCGACTCGACACATGTCGGTGAGTCGCAACGCTTTTAAAAAGGAAAGATCCCGTCGCCTTTTCTTCATCGTAAACGCTCGCGCAACAATATTCGCTCGTGTCTTTTTTTCTCGCCACGTAATCGCTCCGATTCGCCACGTAATGATTATCTAGCAATTAATCGGTAACACGTTTTGCGATATATACATTGAACGTTTTCGCGTCTTGAACACGACTTTTAATACGGCTGATATTGTCGATATTATTCTCTTTAATATAATTTCTAGACTAGAAGAAAAAATATATAAAAAATATTCCGTGAATACTATGATAAAATATTTTCTTAAATCTAAATTCTTTTATTTAAATAGAATAAACAATTGACTATAGTTATTCAAGAATGATGCAACCTATAAAATTATGATTTTTTTAGTTTTTTTTTTCACTAATAGGTAGTCCATACGTCTTTAGTTAAAAAGACTTTTTATTTCCTACTAGTTGTAGATTTATATATCAGTAACAAGTAAATATGTTATACCCATGGAATAAATATTTTTTATTTTTAGGTATTTTTTCTCTCAAAGTAATATGCAAAAAATTTACAAAATTATTAATGTTTTAATACATACAATTATGCATACATAAATAAATAAATAAATTATACATACATAAATATTTTTTATATCATTTTTTGTTTTTTTACAAATGTAGACAACAGTTTACATTTGCACTGCGTTTCAGTCTGCACCATTCTCTAACGAATGACTATATCTCACACGACTTTTCGCAACGTAAATTACACGTTAATTAAATTTTATTGTGAGCGTGTGCACTACCGTATTTTACAGTCATTAGCCACGGAGCTTTGCTAACACGCGTTAACGGCGCTTGAGAATGATCGAATTTTATACGGATCGCGAATTACTAAATGCAGAATTTAATCATCGATTATCAAACGACCAGAGGTTGAATGCGATGAAAGTGCAGTAAAGCGTTGATAATGAATTCGTATCCTAATTCGCTTCCCGAAGTCGAGCGTGCGAACGACGGACTACCATTATCGCGTGGCAAGAGCCTACTTTGCTCCTCGGCTCGGAGAATAGCTGCGCAAAAAGGTCGATCACTTTCCTGCGGCTTGCGTAAAAGAGAAGGTTGCGCGAGTGAAACGCTCGCCGCATGGCGACGGGATCTACTTGCTGCTTGTAACGTTTAAATTTATTTATCTGCATTGGCGCCTTACGAAACTGCGCATTTAGCGCGGATAATTCTCAGTTTGTCCTCGGATTCTCGGCAAAAGTCACGTTTTTCGTAATTCCAATCACGAAAGGAGCAGGACATTTTTAATCCTCGTACGCATTAACCTTGTGCGCGTTGCTTGTTTTTATTTCGTTTCAAGGATCTGCTTGATTTACGTATGTATCAGATATGTGTATAATTCATAAGTTATATAATTTCATTTGAATTCACTTTTTATTGAGTAAAATTGAAGTCGTCTACAGAAAAATATATTCATGTATTCACAATATTTTCATGTATTCAACATTTTTCAGTTATTAAACCCGGTGTGAAGTATATTGGGCTAGAGTCACAGCAGATCCTTAGGGATCTAGATGACTCAAAATGCTGTAAAGCAAACTTACTGCAATCTATTGCTATTATTAAGATAAAAGTACCAATTTCCGGACGTGTATTTAATTCTGGATATTCTTATTATTTTCATCTTCAAGTACGAGTATTTAAACTTTCAACATAGAATATACAATATGTATGAATAGAATATGTATATATTAAATATTTATATATATATTTTTGTTAAGAATTTAAATATTTATATTTTAAAATCAAAATAATAAAAATGTCCGGGCATTGGCACTTTTATCTTACTACTACTATTTTTCTGCGAGAACATACTCTGAGAAAAAAATATTTAAAAATTAACAAATTAAATTTATTTAGGTGGGTATCATTAACATATCAAATAAAAATCTTTTTATTTAAATAAATATGTTAATGGTGCTCACCTAATAAATATTTGTTAATTTTAGATATTTTTTCTCAGTGTACATATTGAAATATGAACGACGTTCGCTGCTTGGCGCCGTTTTGAAAGAAGTTACGTCTCGCGTGAGCCACTTCTATGCAAATTGACTAGCAGTTTTCTAGAAAAAAATTCGCGCAAATAACGCGGAAATTCGAGGTAACAACGATACTACGAAACAATGTGCGTGAGAAGTTGGCGGTTAAAGTTTCAACTCACGTCTCAAGAGTACAGAGAGCCATAAAAATTATCGATTATGCGCTCTCTCGCAGAAAATGTGTATGCTCCACGACCTCATCTTTTAGTCTTCGTAACTAGAGAGAGGTTTGCCTCTTTGACTGATAAATAAGAAAGTTTCTCAGCGGTTCTCAACGTGTCTCGGTATTCTCCATGCGGCAATCGCTGTCTTCATCAGTCAATCATGATTAATGAAGACTGTGACTCCATAATTACTCATCCAACCATTATCCTGTTTATAAATTGTCGTATAAGTCTCATACACAGGATATTCGAATCTCATGCGAACAGATGTTTGCGTTGCAACAATTTGGAAGGGAGAATTTTCACGAATGGGTGCTTCTAACAAGGTTATTAAATTTTGCGCGTCGAAGCGAGCAGACTTAAAAAGGAAAGAGATATACAGACCATCAGTTGGACCGGTTTCAAAATGCCGAACAATATTTTCGCGAAATTACATGTCGGGAATATTCCAACGTGACGTTCGTCTGTCCACTCGTTCGCTCGTTGTTGTGACATTGACGTGACGAGTGTAAATTTCGTTAACGTCTACGTCCTATCGTCGATAGAAGGGTACGCGAGCGCTATTAATAGATGCAGATAACAAATACTTAACATCGACCGGGTCCAAAAACGAGCCGGATCGATATCTCGTGTGTCGCTCGAGATATTTTTAGGTGAACACTGCAAAATATATGTTAATCTCATAAGTGGTACATGAATCGTAAAAGTAGCACAGATATCAGTTTCGCAACAGATTCATAACTACACAAAGAGAAGTTTATAACAAAAATTATTATAGGATTTTGTAACCGAGAAATAGGTCGAATATTCTCCAATAGTCGACTATCCTTTCATTTCGTATACTAAGAGAAAAAATGCCTGGAAAATAAAGCATATTTCTTCGGTGGGTGCTAACAATATATTTACTTAAGTCTAAATTTTTTTGTTTAAATGGAATAAATCACTTTCGTGAAAAGCAACATGCGGTGCGTTTTGGGAAAATATATTTTCTCATTGACAACAAATTTCTTTTTCTTCTCAAGGAAAAAATAGTACAAGTAAATGTATATTATCAGTATCCACTGAATAAATATTTCTTATCTCTTTTGATGTTTTTTTCCTTCAGTATATGTATTATTTATATTTTAGAAACACTAGATACTACTATAGCATAAAACATCGTTTGGCCGAATATACACGTGTATCTATAAATTCCTTTGTCTTTAAGATAATATGACAATAATTGCGATACAAATTGTTCCGGTTACAAACAATTCGCGGTTCATTACTCCCCGCATCAGTAAACACGCGTTAAAAGCATGTCGAGGCTCAACGAAACGTCCCGTACGTTTCCCCTCGGAATGCGCCGAAATGCAGATTTAAACACTTGGACGATTGCCTAACACGCGCTATCGCGACCATGGCCAGGTGACGACGCGAACGGTTGGGCGATTTAATGATTGTCGCAAAAACATGCGAATTTTTAATTGTGACAGATTACGAAATATCTCTCTCCGTTTTGTTGACATTGTTTGATATTTCCTTTTACACCGCAGTACATCGACCTGTGCCGTTTCGTTACACAATGTCTTATCTGTTGTTTACCGCTGCGATATATTGCGATGGTTTCGCGAGTCATTCGGCCAAGAGCCAAAATCTCGCGAAAGACTTTCGAGCTAGAACGCGAAGTCTCGAGGTCGCGCGCGCGCCACTAGTCATTGTTGATTCGTCGTCGCGGTTCTCAAACAGATGATGACGTTTGTGGCCGCTTAGTATTGCTCGTTACAAAGTGAAGTAACTGTAGAAATGAATACACGCAAAATAAATGTACAAGTACATTTAGAAAAATGCATTCAAGTAAATGTTACTTGTTTCATATATTTCGTAAATTTATATATCCGCTTATATATCTATCGTAAGTTTATCATATTAAATATTTGAAACTTTATTTGTGGAATATAAGATTTATTCGCAGAAGTAAACTTTATATCCCACACATAAATTATCAAGTATTTTTTTCTAGTATAAACATCAAATTTATTCAAAATATATTTTGGATCTTAGTAAGTTTGGCATTTTTCTATTAAAAATATTAAATCACAATAAAAATCCGGTTTGCTTCTATTATATAGAATCGAAGTAACTTTTCTTCGGTGAAGTTTTATACGGCAATGAGCATTTAGAAAATTTATGAATATATTTTAAGACTTTTAATATGAAGATATCTTTTGTTGAAGATAGCCAGTAAGGGAGAATTGCCGAAAAAATTGTAACTCATAAATTTCTTTATTATTATTAAATATGAACATCTAACGTTCAAAATAAGAAATAAATGAACAATAAGAAATATAAACAAAAAAATATCAAATTTTATCTTATTTTATGCGTGTTATAAACATTCGAAAAGATCAGATGTGATTTAAGAGACCAGTATGATTTCAACAACCCTCTCTCTCTTTCTCTCTCTCCTATTCAAATTAAGCAGTTGCATTTCGTAGTAGAATGATAATTTTCTATATGTAGGCGATTCGCGAAAAATAAACAAATATTTTGGAAATTTTCGCTGCGGACTAATAAAGCTTTTGAAAATAATTTTTATGAAAGGATTTCATGAAAAAGATTAATTACCGTTTGCGATGCGAATACGACGTAAGCACGGCAAATGATGTTTCTTATCATCGATGTGTGATGAGTCATCGTTCGTTTGAGACGGTCAAAGTCACGATTTATATTAACACGGAAAACATAAAGCGTGAACTCGGTGATTCACGTTAAATTATCTTCGTGCCTTTCGTTCCGCCACGGCAAACGATTTTCATGACACCTTTTTTGTTTTACCTCTTAATTATATATAACTATATAATATATTTATATTATATATATATATATATATTTATTTATTTATTTATTTCGGGGAGTATACGATTGTTATTAATAGTCGTTAGTTGAAACTTCTTCAAGTGAGATATTTAGATTTGAATTTAAAGCTTGAATTCAAATTTGAGTTTAGATCTAAGTTTTTCAATTTAATCGTACGATATGTGTGACATTGTATTTGTAATTGTGATTCCACTGAAAAACTTACGTCTGACTCCAAATTGAAATCTGGAAATTTCACTTGAAACAAATTTCAAATAACGACTATTAATACGAGCCTAAGACTCGTTGAACTTTGTTCTTCTTCCATATCGAACAGATCGCGCACGATTATTAATAACCAAATTAAAACGATGATTCACCGTATATCGCGATATACGGCTTTATTTTAAATTTCTCCGTAGAGTATATGAAATTAATTCATCTGACCCTTGCATCATGCGATCATGCGACAAACACGCATCTGTGATTAATCGTGTCACCCGATATTATTTCTCGCTATTGATCATCGTCTCTTTGTGTCGTTATCTCGCGCGGGGATTACCTTGTCGATAGATTGAACGAGTTTCCGACGGACCAATTTTTTAATTTAAGAGAGAAAGAGGGAACAAAGAGATAGAGACACATGTGATTCCCTGGACGATGTGCGCCGACTTCCTCGATTCGTTCGTGTGACACGTGCGTTATGTAATTTCGTTCGATGCATATATTTACATAATCTGTACGCAATCCACGCACCATCACCCTCTCCGCCCTCCGCTCCTCTTGCCGAGCAAAAACTGAGGGCGAACTGTTACTCGTGGCGAAAGTAATTCGGTCGTAGAGCTACCGCGTGTTATTAACTCTTCCTGTTTCATGGCTAAAAATCGCACCGCACTTAATAACTGTCGAATTGCCTCGGCGACCAGTTTCCTCGTGCGAAAATTCTGGGACTTAATAATAAGTCGCGTACGAATTCACCAAGTCGACTTACGTTGTGCCAGCGAGACTGTGTGACCATAAAATATGGCTTTCTACAATTAACGTCGCGGGAGGAAAGTCGATCTCAATTGCACCTATGTGGTTTCTGACACATTGTTCGTTACGGCGCGCATTAATTAGTCCCCTCGATTTCCTCCGAGAAATTAACGCGGTTGAGTGCGGTGACTGTTACCGCGGTGATTGACACCATGATACTACCGTATCTGAATAAGTTGGAAAGTATAATTAATTGTGTTGTGGAAAACAATCGCGATTTATAGAGAGGCAATAAAACGAGGTGAAAAATATATCTATCTACATATAGAAAAATATAATTCTATTGTTAAGAAAAGCGATCATTTAGTTTTTTATTCTTTTAAGTAGTGATTATCTTCAACAAAGAATATTTCTTTTTGATAACAATCTTAAAATATATTTGTCATAAATTTTGTTTAGAGAAGTTTATTATCACGTATGAAAAAAAGAATTTATTCTCTTTACACCGAGAGAGATATCTAAAAAATAGTAAATATTTAGTTGGTGTATATTAACAACATATCTACTTTTTATATAAAATATTTTTTTAAATAAGAAAATATACATTTTCTTAATATTCTTTAAGAAAAGAAAACGTTTTAGTTTTTCATAAGCAATTGTTTATTCTATTTAAATAAAAAAATTTAGATTTAAGTAAATATGTTATTAATATCTATCAAATATTTACTATTTTTTAAATTTTTTTCTATAAGTACACAAATACACATATTGTAAAACTCTATCGGAAAAATAATTCGACTCTATGTAATGCAAATTATGTTATGCAAATTAATTTTTTTTTTCATTTTATATTCTTGATTGAAGTACTGACCTTACCAGAATTCAGAATGTATTTTGTAAAATTTAATGAATTTACAATAGAGATTTGATATATAATCTTCGGAAATAGATAACACTTGAAACAAATAACATTTATTTGAACGTAATACGTATTTTTCTGTGTATGTAAAAGATGTATCTGTTTGAAATTGTATTTATTTGCCGTGTCTCGGGTAATTCAATCGTCAGTTGAGCTTTTGAACAAACAGTGGAAGTCAGCGCGATAAGTAACGTGTAAGAAGCAAACAAAAGAACTCGCGATCTTCTCGACTCAAATAGTATTCTAAACGTCAAACCCGTCAAGATGGATCTTATGTCCGAGTCGTCTACAAATATCTTCCTGCTGACGTATTTTTCTCAGCTCCGATTGTAATCTAGGTCACGCAGTTTTACACTGACTTACTTCAACGTGCTCCAGTCTACTTCGCTTTACTTCATCCCGATACAATCTACGATATTTTTGATGATCCTCGCGTTGTTGACGCCCGATTCGCGCGATACGCAGCAGCGGATCTCGTGACCCGTTGTTTTAGGACCGTGGTGAATTCGCGTGACCGACATCGCCGAATAACGACACAAAAGTAGAATATCCGGATGCGCGGTAGAGATGTCGGCTGGCCTTCATCCAGGTGAAGATTCACTTGGCCATGGACCTGGCACTGAATACACAATCACGGGTTTACGTCTATTTTCGATCGTCCTTACCGCAAGGACAGTGTTTGGGCTTATCGCTTTCTGCTGCTTCCTCGCGAAAATCTAATTTTTAGAAGAGAAAAAGAATCTGACAGAAGAAAATCTGACAGAGTCAGATAACGGACTGAAATATAGGGACTCGGTGTGACGATATTCGATTCATGAGGAACTCGGGAATGAACTCGTGTTGAATATTCCGTGACTTATGTCAGCGTTGTTGCACGACTGAGAATGCATATTCATCGGCCGCGAATGTTTCTTTCAAAACACTCAATTTATTTCAGATTGGGGAGAGGGATGGTTACGCTCGTTTCCGGGGCTTATATCTCGTTGCGAATGAACTTCTCTCCTCACATGTGTCTCCTTTCAGTCGAGTTTCGTTTGTACGTGATACACTTTCTCGGAATACAGAGATTTCGAGTATGTGATCTCTGGCGTATCTCACGCGATAGCCTTGAGCTTTCGTTGATTCAGCGCGTCTCTCCGAAATAAGATCAAAGCGCAGGAGACGCGAAGTTAGTTTCACCGAGCCAACGCGTACACGAGCGGCAATGAAGACATTATGCAATGGGCACATTCACGAGAAAATCCTCATTTTCGAGAGGGCCCTTTGATCTTGCCTAACTCGCGCGTTTGTTTTCAACGTGAGCCACGTGTATTATTGCACCATAATTGCATCACGCCAAATACGAACAATCGTGCGATGCTATCGAGAGCTACGTCAAAGGTACGAATTGTTGAAGTTGTTTCCTTCTGCATTTATGTTAAATATGTTATATATGATATAAAATAATGCATATAAGATAGATTGTAAAATGAAATATTTTAGCTAATATAAAAATGGAATGTTTTAGCTAATATAATTACTTTTAATTGGGACAAATAATTTTTTTCAGGCCAAAAGAGCAATAATATTCGTTAATTTATTTAAAAAAAAACTATTAAGTGAATATGTTTGAAAATATCATATGTGCACGCAAAAAAAATTTCAGTTGGTGCAACCAAATAGAAACAAACTGCAAATTAGGTGACCAGAAACGATATCTCTGTTATGAAAAGTAATATTTCTGTTGTCGCAACCGTAAATATTCGTCTGAAGATTCAATGATATTAGAACTCGGTTGAGGCAACTGAGAACAATTGACTATACAGGAGCCTCATAAAAGAATTTTTCTGTTCCTACAGCCGAGTTTTCGTTTGATCTCTGAGCAACCGAAAATTTGGTTGCACCAACAGAATTATTTTTTCCATGCAATTAAATAATATACTTGTTTAAAAATTTTTTTAAATTATTTTGTACGCGCGGAAATGACGTCACAGTATCCATTGTTTGCAGCTCTTCACAAAAAAATTTTGATTTTTTTAAAAGTGGGCCAAAAAATTTCATTGTTTGAAAGTAAACTAGATATTCATTGAGTGATTTTCCTTAAATAAATTTTTGAACATTGTTGCTTCTTTAGCTTGAAAAAGTAATTTGCCTAATAATTTATTGTTTATTTATAAATCAAAAGTTGTTTGATGAAGTAAATTTAAAAGGAATTAATCTCGTTTAATCCGACGGATAATCTGATAAAATGTTAAGATTCTCGAGTACCCGGAAATTCAACTCGAGATTCCGAGACATTCCAATGTTTAATCATGGATCAAAGTTCGCGATGCCTGTCACGTCATTGGAAATTTGTCGTGTCATTATTGTGTTTCATTGTTAGCGTACCTTGGCAGAAACAAATATGAACAGAACACTTGTGGACGCGTTTTTACCGTCTACAATTTCCCGCACTTGCATTGTCGCACGAGCGAGCCTATTATGCCAACAAAGTGCTCAACGGGATTGCATATACCGGCGATGTCTACCGCAATGTGTAAACATGTTTTCTCTTTTACAAACTCGTGAGCTTTTCACTGATGTCATCGAATGAACAAGGTCCGCGTGAATGTATGCTACGAGTGTCATCGGGACGAGAATGACGAGCTTTCAGCGAGCTCAAAGCAGATTGATGCAATGAATTGCGTGCGATGATTACGCAGACCTTGATATTCATCATCCCGATTATTTGCTTCTCGCGTGGACTCTCTCTCTCTCTCTCTCTCTCTCTCTCTCTCTCTCTCTCTCTATCCTGTGTAATTTTAAGGACTAACGGGAGAACATGTAAGTCGTTGTTTACTCGTTTCTCCAATCGTACAATGCATTTGCAATTGTTATGACTACGTACGCTTAAGTTCGTAAATTAATTCAGGTGCTAGTTTCAGTCTGTTATGAAGGTAACTTTATTATGCAAGATTTTCCGCTTTTAATCTTATAGCATCAGACTGTTTTATACTTGAGTTTTTTATATGATTCATGCATGATTTTGCATTTCGTGGGAGGTACGCGTGAGGATGTTATCAACCGCATATGACAAATGCATTGAGCACGATGAGCGCAACATTTTCTCCGGTAACTGAATAAATTATTTTTGCTTTAATCGTTGACGTATAAATGACGTTGCGTCTCCGGTCGTGGTGTAATAGTTCATAGCCCTGATATTTGCCTTCGAGTGCGTAGATTCGTTGACGTCATGCATGTAGATACATGTAAAGTTATTTAAATTAGCCATTATATATATATATGAGTTCGAGCAAAATATTCATGCGAAGTAGATGCTTTCAAACGGTTTCATTATGATATTATCGCGTCTTATCCGCTTTTCAAACGTTACTTCGCATTCCTTTGTGGCGAAGCTGGCAATGATTAGTGTAAACAAAATTAATGACGTGACTACATAACACGTCTATATAAATTTTCATATTTCTTAGTCCATGGAATATGTCTCTAGGAAGATTTACTAGCCGTAACCTGCTCGCTACGCGGCTTATTACAAGATTTCAGTTCGTGTAACTGAAATTTGCTAACGAGAAATAATATTTTTGTTATTATAATCAAAAACATCCATCTGATAATTCAGTTGCATTAAAATTATCTCGCCTGGAGATAACTAGGAATTGACTACGTAGAAATCTCCAGGAATCTTTCCTATAACCAAGTTTTCCTCTTAAATACAGTTACACTAACGGAATCGCGTTTTTTCCATACAGAATATTTATGTCGCGCTGAAAATATTCGCATTTACATTATAAAAAATATAATGCGCATTAAATAAACTGTTTTGCAAAGTGTTTATATGTCACGGCAAGATATTCGAGCAGCTGATCAGTGAGATAACAAACAATCTGTTTGTTCGAGCTCTTGCGCAGCTAGTGCGCTTACGTAGCAAAATCACGAGTCTATGAGCGAACTTTGCGCGGAAAACAAAACACAAACAATAATACTGTAACGAACAAATCTGTAATGATCCGGTCGGAAGACTCGTTTTCGATAACGCGCGACGGTGATCGTCATTAAACACGATCGTACTATTTTTTTTCGTATTTCTTGTACATATATATATCTTATATAAATAAGATGTGCTGCTTTGTTTTACTAGCAGGAAACGTAACCACGCATACATAGGAATTTTTCTGCAAACTTTCCGTGTATTTTTAGGCTTCCAAATTCAGTTGTAAAGATATAGAAATGTTTCTTGAAATTTTCGTTAGCCAAGCAAACACGCGTTACAGACTGCAGAACTTTGGTATCAAGTAAATATTTATGCCAACTGATAGAGAGCTTGAGATTATTCCTTACACGTACTTTCAGTGTGTAAAAGCACTTGCAATTTTGTGCAACCAATATGCGATGTAAACTTTGTAGAAAAAAATCAATATTTCATCGGTAAAATTGTTGAGTATCTATATAGTATCTTCTAACCGACGTACTGTCTTGGAGGAAAACAAAGTACAAACAAAACTGATCGTTTGAACTGCGATCAAATTACAACTTTTATTTCTGCTTATCGATGACGCATGTTTTCCGAGTCCTTAGAACACGGTATCTTATGACGATAGTTGTTCAAGTTCGCTTCATACAGTGGATAACTGTCGGAAATATCAAGTCAAGTTGGAAACAGCGACTTTCCATACACAGTGGCCGCGTTATTATTGCTTGTGTACTTACCGCGAGCGAAAAGTGCGCGGGAAACGTCGAATACGTGGATGTGGGCGCGTGTGTACTATTAGACGTCGGTGACGAGTTCGGCGATCTCGTTTGAGAATGCGGGAAACTTCTCCGACAACGACTCCGTCGGCTCCTCTGGCTGCTCGTTCTCGAGGAAGACGCGGACGAGCGTACACATGCGTTGCGTTCGAGCAGTTGCGCTTGACTGAAGAAACGGCTTCGTTCTCGCGAGAGCCAATCGCGCGAATCGCTAGAGCGAGTACGCACGTGCACACAGCGTGTGTGCGTATGCGTGTATGTGACTGGCGTGCGTGTGTTGGGTTGTGAAAGACGTGTGCGACACGTCCGGCGTGTAGGAGCGACTGAAACAAACTGAAGCCGCAGCCGAGCGCGGTCCGGTGTTTATCGTCGTGACGGAAACGGTCTCGGAATGTGTGTTAGTCGTATACACGGTGTTCAGGAAGAAAGTGTTGTTAGAGTATTCTTTTTTATCGACGCGATCGGCTGGAATGCAGTTGACGCTTCGTTGCATCGTGCTTCTACCTACGTTCGGAGAAAAGTACATGGCGGTAGTAATTATATAAATTGCAACTATACATTGAGAGAAAAAAATCTAAAAAGTAAAATATTTGGTGGATAATGGATAACATAACGGTTTGAATCTAAATATTTTTTATTTAAATAGAATAAATAATTACTTTGAGAAAATGAAGTTTTAAAAAAATGAAAATTCTTTTATTTAAAAAATATTTTATAGTTTCTTAATTCTCTGTGTATAATAATCATTTAGCTTTAGTTGCAATAATTGTAGAATAGTTTATTAAATTGTTCATATTGATTCTACATATACAATTCGTGTAGTTGTCATCTGTGTGGTTGTCATTGTTATACGCTTTGGAAATATCATAAATTACAATACAATATATTTGGAGCACGTATTGGTTAGCAGACTTAATTTGTGTCATGTTCACACAATGCTTAATTATTTTATGCTATGTTTATCGCACACACACACATCAATCATGCTATCGTTCCCCTGAAACATTTTTGAAATATGCGAGAGCAAATTACTTGTGTATCTCATGAATAAGCCGGAATCTCCAGAATATTGAGATTATATATATTTCTTACGAAGTTCGTGTTTACTGCAGAACTGACCACCAATCATCAATCATCGGTTGACTCACCTCGCGAAATGTCCGTTTAATCGATAACGGTAAACAAAAATAGGTTTGTTTACTTATTTTTATCATCAGCACGAACTCATAATGATTTTTTCGGCAGCTGGTTTGTTTAAAAAAATTCAAGTTTTTAATTAGTAATATTAATTAAATTAATTAGTAATATTTTTCGTATAATTCTTACGTTATTAATCGTTCGCTATCAACTTTTTTCCTTAACAGGAGAAAATATAAAATATTTTTCGACTGGTCCCCGCGATTTTTTACTGTTTAAATTAAATAATTTTTTATAATTAAAGTCGGGCGCACAATTGTGTCACCCAGTACACACGTGTACGCGATCGTTGGTGAGTGGCGTGTGCAAGGTGGAGAAACGCGTGATGTGTTTTCGTAGTAAGACGCACACTGATTGGTCGTCGCCGGTCAGACCAGCGACCGAGCCTCTTTTGCCACGATGCAGGAAAGGAAAAAAAACAAAATGATCTCGAATCGGTTGGCCTAGATCCTTGATGGTACCGAGGAGGCATCGTGCGATCAAGCCGACGTCAGCGGCTTGAAAACACTTTCGGCCGGCTCACGTTATCGGCAATTAGCCAACTACTGCGCGTCAACAGACAGATAAATAGATGGTCACCATTGTCAGGTGTTGTCATGATATACCCCGTTAAGCGATAAACATTTATAAAATGCTGCGCACACCATGCGCCGGTGCGTCGTAGAGAAACGTCCTGGGGGGATCACCACAATTACAAAACATGTTTACACGAGATTTTTCTTTGAAAGAGCTGTCGGAATTGTTGATATAAGATAATTTTGTATCTTGATATACGCGATATTTAATCTATCCGAATTTTTCTCTTTTCTTATTTTCTTTCATCATCTCTTTCTCACGTCATATTACTCTCTAAATAATCAATATTTTTCACTGAAACAATTATAGACTTATAACTGGTAATTTATTTAGAATTATTAATGTAATATAATATATGTGTGATATAATGAGTGAAATCTCGTTGAAAGTATCAGTTAATAGTAGAGACTATATTCCTATTAACGTATTTTGCAAACATGTGCTGAGAGAAAAGATATCTGAAGAATAAAAGATACTTATTCGGTGGCTGCTAATAACATGTTTACTTAAGTCGAAATTTATTTTCAAAAAGCAATGGTTTTAAGAAGATATTTTCCCATTTGAAAGAAGTTTTTTCTCAGTCTAAAAATACATATATTGATACGAGTAAATATATACGTTATTAGTATCCATCGAATAAATATTTCTTATTATTTAAATATTTTTTCTCAGTGCGTGTTACGTGTCATAATTTGGACGTCAGTCCTTCATAAATCTCTCAGATATCTCGTACAGTAAAGAGACAATAGCGTTACTTTGTATACTTGCGATACGCCAGCGTTCTTTTGTTCTCTTCGGTCGTACTACGTCGTTATGCCAACTCCAGTTGATGGACAAGATACTTAATAACATGTCGAATCAGCCATCGAAAATCAGCGATATGGATCAGCGTGAAACCGCGATAACGCGTATTGTAACGTGTAGATATGCAAAACTATCGTATTAACGGACTTAATCGCAGATCTGAATCAGTTTATCGTAGACGATCAGCCTGAAAATAATTAATACTTCTTATTTTCGAGTTGTAAACACATTGAAGTATTTTTAATTGGCCAATTGGCTCGTCATTTTCTTCTCATATTTTTCTTCGTCGAGACGAATTTTAACTCTTCTTCAAGAATTATTTTGTTAGTCAGTCCATTCTTCATTGCGTCACCAGTCTGGCATAAGAATATCAGCGAAAGTAAGGTAGTTAATGTTTCAAATAGTGCTGTCGACTGTCGAGTGCTGAGAACACACATCTAACGACACGATATAAAAAAAAAACCTTAAACTATTACGAAATAAGAAGGTACGCGTGTTTTCGCAGCAAAGTTGCATCGCACATATGTTATATAATGGTGACGTGAAAGTTGAAAGATCGTAAAATTTTGCATATATGCTTGATGATGATCGCATCTTACACACACGAGTTTTAACATTTTCTACATAAAGCCACTCACATAAAAATACTCTTTCGTAATATTTTATTATCATTGTCTTAGGTCATAAGATATTTATTTTAAGGATAATTGATAGTGAAGGATGTATTCATAACAGCATCCATTAGAATTAGTATTCGACCTAGAGAAGTGCTTTAATTGTATTGCGCGGAAAAAAAATTTTGTTTTTCGTAAAATAAATAACTTTTGATCTAAAAAAGCGATAAGACATTTTTAAAAGAATTAACGATGCAAATAATTTTTGTGGAATATACTTTCATATCAATTTCTTTTTTTTTTTTTGACTGAACTTGTTGGTTTATGCGATTCGTACGATTTTACTCGCAATTTTACTTGTCATGATTTCACGATGGTGCTAATTATTCAAGAAAATATGGTGCGTCGTATCTTAATTTATCGAACAGGACTTTAAAGAGTTAAGGGTCAACATTATACTTTTTATCGGCATTCACGTGACGCACAACGTCAAACAAAGAGATCGCATATTATCTGCGACGTTTGCAGTCACAACAAGACGCGTATCGTTTGCGTACAATAACAAAACTAAACGTAGACACTTGACTGTTCTTGTTATCGGCATAACTTGTACTGCGTAGTGCAAAATACGTAACATGAGATATCTGTTTTCTTCTCCCGTCCAATTCGCAGAAACTTAACCATCAATCTGTGAGTTTCTGCTCGAAACTTGTGAATGTTAATATTGAGACTCTCGTGAATTAAGTAGCCCGAGTACGAAATCGTCGAATTTGCAGTACTTACACACTGAAGGAAAAAAGAATAAAAAAAGAAGAGAATCGATCATGCTTGACTTGTTGAATGATTGCGAAGAACTTCAGTACTGTATATATTTTTTAAATCATGTATCATTGGATACATTGATGAATATTGATTCATCTTCATTTTTCTCGAAAAATTACGTGTACTTCGTATGGGTCGGATCATTCTTGTGTAACTACGGCCAATTCTGGATACCTCCAATCGAAATTCTGATTCGTTCATATTTCACCAGAAAGTCGGTTGACATCGAATAAGTGTCTAGTATTTCTTAGATATCTTTTCTCTCGTTGTACAACGTATCTGAAGAAGCAGTCGTGAGCGTGTCGGAGCACAAGCGAGTTAATTAAAAACCCGTCGCCACAATTGGTCGCGCAACCAAGGCGAACTTTATTGCGGAACTTCGTCGAAGGCCGGTCGCGCGCAGTATCAGAAAGTTATTTATCAAGCGCCGTTTCTCGTTACGGCGAAGGTGGCACATTCGGCGGGAACGCTCGTTCGCGGTCATGACACTTCGGTATTGACGCGCGATGCTACCATGGCTGTCGATATTTTTACCCTTCCTGCGCGCACAAATATCGCGTCACCAGGAGAGCGCGGGAACGCGTCGGCGACGCGGTATCGCGGTTTCCTCTGTCCGCGATATTCCTTTTCTCGCGACGCTGCAGATGGTCCGCGCGTTACGTCACTCGCGGGTGCCGTTCGCGAGGTCGATGACCTTGCACGAGTGCGATACCGCAGCAACCGCACCATGTGTATCCACACGCTTTTGTGCGATTGCGAACCGCGGCCACGGCGACTGACCGGAGCGGCAGTTCGGTTGCCTGCGAGGGCAAAAATGGAGTAAAACAAATGTGCGCCAGCCAGTTTCTCTTCAACGAGCACGGCTGTGCCGTTCGACCGCGGAAGGAGAAAGCAACGACACGAGGCCAAATTATACGCGCGTGTCTACGTTCTTCTCCGTGTCGTGGGTTCCTGCGACTTTGTTGTAGCAATCGAGCTTCTCGGCTGTTTGTGCGCTGTATACTTTTCCTTGGAGATTTCTTTTCTCGCGTGTTGCCTCAATCATTATTTCCTGAAGACTCCTTTAAAGTGTGTCACCACGAAAAATGATTCCTTTCGCGTCGGTTGTCTAGCTCAAGTTTAAAAGCGAGGTTTGTCTCATATGAATGCAGGAACAGCTTATTTTCCTTTCAAAGACACGAATTAAAATAATTTATGTTTGTTAAATAGAATTTATGTTTGTTAAATGGATTAAAATAATTATATTTGTTAAATGGAAGATTAAAAATGCTAAATTAACCCCTTAAGTGGTATGCCCGGAAAACTATCGTGATGAAATATTAAATTTCCTTTGATTTACTTGAACTACTGTATTTTTTAATTTAGCGAATACAAATTATATATATTTTGTATTTTATAAATATAGTGACTTCAAGATATCTTCAGTATAAACTTTTATGCGAATTGAACGATTTTTTTGGATTTTTTGGATTTTTCATATTTTGGACCCGCTATTTTGTATTTTAAAATTTTAACATTAGATTCAAATTCAACGAATCCCCAAAAAGTGACCTTTTTATAATTTTATGAACTCTTTTATCACAAACATTTTTGATCGATAAGTATTTTTTCGTCCAACGGTCAGAAATTCAAGAAAAAAATCCGTCCTGGAGATAGTCGCGTAGTCATTTTAAAATACCACTGCAGAGTTAAATAGAAGCTAAAGATATTTTTTTTGTTTACATGAGTATATTGTCGGTGGTGCACACTATTTCCAAGTTATTTATACCAAATGCATCATCGATGATACATCAGCAGCCATCACGTCAAAAGCATTAGTTGTTATTTCGAAAAAATGTATCAATTTATCAAAATCTCATTTATCTGAATATTGAACATTTCCGCCTTCATATTAATTTCTTTTTTAACATTTTCTTAGGAAGCAAAACCATGAGACGAAAATAAACGTCTTTATCTGCCTGTATGAAGTTAGCCCCCCACTTTTCGAATTTATTAATTTTGACAGTTGTGCTGATTTGTGCTAGGTTTGTGCTACATTGTGCTCGAATTATAAATTTTTAATACGAAAAATGAGCGAGAAAAATGGAAAAAACCGTTTTTTTTGGTAGCCCCCCCACTTTTTGATTTTCGAAATTTTTTTTATTGTGCTAGGTTGTGCTAAGTTGTGCTAACATTGTGCTAAAGTATTATCTTCGAAAAATAATCA
>NW_022639455.1:3063768-3064018 GCF_010583005.1 Odontomachus brunneus | reverse complement strand
ATGTAGCACAAACCTAGCACAAATCAGCACAACTGTCAAAATTAATAAATTCGAAAAGTGGGGGGCTAACTTCATACAGGCCATTTTTAAATATGGTGTGCCAAGTTTTGGCACACCATATTCAAAAATGACATTTTTTTTGCAGTTCTGATACTCTCCTGAAAAGTTCTAGAGCTACATGCAACAATTTTAAATAGTTTTGGTCATTAAATACAAAAAAACAGACTTTCAAAAAAGGTGCGCTAAGTTC
>NW_022639455.1:3063445-3063758 GCF_010583005.1 Odontomachus brunneus | reverse complement strand
TGCTAGGTTTGTGCTACATTGTGCTCGAATTATAAATTTTTAATACAAAGAATGAGCGAGAAAAATGGAAAAAACCGTTTTTTTTGGTACCCCCCCACTTTTTGATTTTCGAAATTTTTTTTATTGTGCTAGGTTGTGCTAAGTTGTGCTAACATTGTGCTAAAGTATTATCTTCGAAAAATAATCAGGAAAGTAATAAAATGAAAAAAACGATTTTAGGCAGAAAAGAAGAAAAGTAAGATTTATATTCGTATAAGTCAACCAAACAATATATAATTATATATCTGAGTTGCTCTAGGCTAGCACAAGTCAG
>NW_022639455.1:3062801-3063104 GCF_010583005.1 Odontomachus brunneus | reverse complement strand
ATAATTCGAGCACAATGTAGCACAAACCTAGCACAAATCAGCACAACTGTCAAAATTAATAAATTCGAAAAGTGGGGGGCTAACTTCATACAGGCAATCCAAGTTAGGAACCAATTTTCGATTTCTGCGAAAGAAGTGAACCGATGACCTGCCAAATCGTGCTGCATCCGTCGGAACAACCAGTAATCAGAAGGAGCAATGTCCGGCGAATACGACGGGTGCGGTAGAATATCCCACTTGAGCGTTTCCAAATAATTTTTTACGACTTTTGCGACATGAGGCCGAGCGTTATCATGCAGAAGA
>NW_022639455.1:3054979-3062601 GCF_010583005.1 Odontomachus brunneus | reverse complement strand
AGCATTCGATGCGCTTCAGCTGCACTTTTCTTCCAATTAAAGCAGAAAACTAAAACCTCCCGCAAATGCGGCTTAGTTAACACAAAATTTGACATATTCAACACAGTAAAAAACAGGGGTTTTGTATGAAACTCAAAGCGATATAAACTGAATATTATTGACAGATGTCTAACCTCTCTGAAACCACTGAAATCAGCTGTCACTATGAAACATTCATAACAGCCAGAGCCATCTTTTGAAAACGGACCGAATTTGTATTCCCAATAAAATAATCGAAAAATAAATTAAAATTTATAAATCAAAATAAATCAAAATTAATCAATCTTCATGTGCAGAATTACGATTAATTTTGTCGATCGATCAAATAAATTATTAATTAAACTTCAATGCAATTAATTGTACATTGATTAATATTTAATTTTATCGACGGATTTACGGACATTACTCGTGATCATACACGAAGAAAAATAATTTTGCTCTTTTAGCAAAATCGTCGTTGTTGCTGCATATTCGTAGTGACAAAAATTTAATTAACGTAACTAATTTTATAAATTATTCGTTATCAGAGCAAAAGTATGTAGTTTCATTGCCAGGATAGAAAAAATTTGTTGAATGTATTTGTCCTAAGAATCACGTTAATTTGCTTTGATGCAAAATAATGTATCCTTAGCAAATTTATTTGCTATCGGAGTAAAACTGTTTATATAAATCCATCATGGTTCTTACAGCAAAATAATTTGTAGATTGAGTAAATTATATTCAGTAAATAGTGATTAGTATTCTTAGCAAATCTTTTTGCCGACCATATAATAACAAAAATATTTTGCTGGGCCAGCAAATTATTTTTCTCTGTGCACATCTTCCAAATTGAACCAGATGTCGCGACTCTACGCGCATCCACTACACCGTATCGGCGTTATTTATTTACATTGTACACAATATATACGACTGCATCGAGGATAATGGGCTTTGTTCTCCGGCAAAAGCGTTTCACCGACAGAAACGCGACAAAGAGGCGGACCTTTGCTCTCTTTGCATGTCCGGAGATAATTTCATCCCTCCATTTCCTCTCTCATGTATTTACGCGCGAGCGTGTGCTAGATACGAGATAAGCGATTGACAAAGTTGTCGATAGAGCTACTTTTCAGCTGGCACATTCATTACGTCGTCACGACGACGAGAAGATCTTTGCACATATCTTACTTCGCCTGCAGGCTCGTGTCGCGCTATGTTCACGGGATCATTCCCCGATAAGGTGCTATTCAGGATGACGATCGATTGCGGGGATTCAGGGCGTGTAGCCAGTTCATGAGCCAGTTCGATAATGTCGAAAGGCAGCACAAACAAAACGCCAGGAATTACCGCTAATCGCGTTCAACTTATAGATGCTCGCGCGCTGGCCTGATTGACACATCAACGAATAAACGTTATGCATAAACATGTAAACATACGGATTTTGATTATCGATAGCCTCGCATTTTGTAGTGAAATGTATTCGATTTCGAAGTCGATCTTAATATCCGAGAAAAATATCGTCGACAAATGAGCAGTTCGAATCAAATACAAGATAAAATTCGCATAAAAACCCTTTTCTGTCTTATATATATATATATATATATATATATATATATATATATATACACACGCACGGAGAAAAATAATTTTGCTCTTTTAGCAAAATCATCGTTGCTACTGCATATTCGTAGTGACGGCAAAAACATTTAGTTGACATAACTAATTTTACAAATTATTCGTTATCAGTGCAGAAGTAGTTTCGTTACCAGGATAAAAAAAATTTGTTGACTGTATTTGTCCTAAGAATCACGTTAATTTGCTATCGATACAAAATAATGTATCCTTAATAAATTTATTTGCTATCGGAGCAAAACTGCAATTGCTTATAAATCCATCATGATTCTTACAACAAAATAATTTGTAGATTCAGCAAATTATATCCAGCAAATAATGATTAGTACTCTTAGCAAATCTTTTTACTGTTCATATAATAACGAAAAATTTTTAGAAAATATAAAATAGAAAAGATTTTGCTAGACTAAAAGAAAATTTGCTGGGCCAGCAAATTATTTTTCTCCGTATAGCTATATCGATTTTTGCAGAACATGTTTATTGGTCGAGATGATCTTATGCTATACATATGCATCTATGCTATGCATATGCATCTATGTTATGCATATGCATGTTGTGTGTGAAAGCTCTTATCTTCATTGACGTTTCGAGATAAATAGTCGCACTTGATAATAGATGCGAGAAACATATGTTCAGTTTCGCGTGACGTAGATCTAATCGATATTATCGTTGGAGAACAAGGTCTGAAAGCTTCGGGACCATGACCCTAAATACGCATAATCGCTAGTGTCATCATCGCTTGTTTATAAATATCTACGTTTGTCTGTCTGCTATCGAGGAAGTGGCAACGATAATGTTTTGATCGTGATGACAATCGCGAGATGTTATTGAGTCTCTTTGTGTATATCTCGCTTCATACATCTTCACTGTCAATCTCTTGTGTTGTTAAATCTTCTCACAATTAATTCTAATTACGCGCAATCGCGGCCGAATTCCGATAAAATTAAATCATAAGTCTGCGAGTTGAAACCAATTAAGACGAATTTCAACTGACACGGAACCGAATTCTCATTTCATCAGAATTTAACAAGCTCTAATTGGACCAGACAAATAAATTCTACGCAATTACAGGGAGAATTATACGCTCGTATACAAATTCCGAGAAAATTAAATCGCGAACTTGCGACGAGTTGAAATTCTATTCTAATTAAGATGAATACAATTCTGACTGGCGCATAACTGAACACTCATTTCATTAGAATTCGAACCTCAGTAGATTCAGACGAACTTAGTAGATTCAGAAGAACTTCAGACGAAGCAGATTTCACTCATTCAGGGAGATAGAGAAAGAGAGAGAGAAAGAAAGAATGCAACTGTTGCAAATGAATGCAAGAACATGAAATGTTCTCAGGCTGCTCCCTGATCATTTTAATTATTAGATATATTCTAAAGCTTAATCTGTGTGTGCAATGTGCTCTTTGCTTTCTGTTTCTCCGTCTTTTTCTGTAGATCTGCGAACAAGAAGCAAATAACACATTGTAAATCAAGCTTAAAACGTGATTTATAATATGTTATTTACTTCCTGCTTCTTTCTCTTTATCTCTTTCTGACTCAAACCTTAAGCCAAAAAAAAGACAGAAAACAAGAAACAGAACGCAGAGAGCATATTGTAGATTAGTCTTACAGATTAAAGTTTGAATCAGAAAGAGATAAAGAGAAAGAAGCAGAAAGCAAAGAGCATATTGCAGGTTTTAAAGCTTGATCTACAATGTGTTCTTTGCTTCTTTCTCTTTATCTCTTTCTGACTCAAACCTTAAGCTTTAAGTCTGATCTACAATATGCTCTTTGCGTTCTGTTTCTTGTCTTCTGTCTTTTTCTGGTTTAAAACCTGATCTACAATGTGTTCTTTGCTTCCTGTTTCTTGTTTTCTGTCTTTTTTTAGTTTAAGGTTTAAGGCTTGAGTCAGAAAGAGATAAAGAAAAAATAACAGGAAGCAAATAACACATTATAGATCAAGCTTAAAGCTTAAGGTTTGAGTCAGAAACAGATAAGGAGAAAGAAGCAGGAAGCAAAGAGCATATTGTAGATCAGGCTTTAAGCCAGAAAAAGACAGAAAACAGAACGAAAACAGAACAGATAGAAACAAGAAACAACGCAAAGAGCACATTGTAGATTGGGCTTAAAGCTTGATCTTAAAGTGTGCTCCTTGCTTCCCGTTTCTTGATCTCTTTCTGACGTAAATCTTGAGCCTTCAGTTGGAAAAAAGACGAAGAATGAGAAGTCATACATCCGTATAAGTATTCATTCGAATCCGCGTTGCAATTTCCGTTAGACTCACTTGCGAATGAAAGCGTGAGACGCGTTTCCATTCTTCGGGAAGCGCATCGCCCGGCGTGAGAGTATCACCGATGATTAATAGCCGCCGCGTAATCGCGGACGCGCCGGTGCACTCGCACGCGTGCGAATGCAGCGGGCTGTTATGCAACCGCGTACGCAGCTTAGTTCGAGTGCACCGGCGAACGGTCAGCGGTCACCGGTGGTTATTTTGGATGACGAAGACGTAGAGTCTGACGCGCTAGACGAAACAAAAAAAGAGGCAAGACGAGACGGCGGGGGGACTGCTTCACGTCGGGAAAAACCTGACTTTACCTGCGCGCGTTGACGCAAAATTCGCAACAATATCGCGGGTCGAAATTTCGATCCTACTTCCAGCCTTACTATTCCATTCAACACCTATTTTGATACTCTGAAACCTGCATCAATCTTTTTTTATTCTTTTTTTAACCTATTCGAGTCGAAATTTTGACTCTACTTTCAGTCTCACTATTCTATTCAACTCCTATTTTGATATTCTGAAGTGAACAACCTATTTTGACGAAAGAAAGACAAAATTTTAACGAAATTTCGGACATATATCATCAAGTAGAAGTAAATGGGGTAAACTTCATAAAATAAACTTCATAAAATAAAGTAAATTGTAAAAGTAAATTGTATCATTAGAATTAAACCTACTTTGATATTCGAGGCTTTCGCGGTGTTTATGAAGTGGCGTAGCCAGAAAAAGTTTCGGGGGAGCTGTACTTTTTATTTTTGACAAGCAAAAAAAGCTCATTCGAAAAAACTTTCTCACACTTAACGTTACCCAGAAAATTAATTTCGGGAGGGGGGGGGCTGCAGTCTCCTCAGCTCCCCCGGCTACGCCACTGTTGATAAATATTAGATTTGATTTCCGGGTTTAAGCCACGTAAATCCGTTTGATTCTGACGTTTTGCGAATATTTCAATTCGCATCAAGGAGGAACGATCCAATGCCATAGGTTCTTCCCTGATGAAGCGAATTGAAGTATTCGCAAAACATCGGAATCAGACAAAGAATAATTCACGCGGCTCAAGCCCGGAAACCAAATCTAATAAACCTACTTTGGTAACTTTGCTCCTATTGCATTGTAGAATTCAAGGTTCAACATAGGACTAAAATTTCAACTCCACGCGCAGTTTGGCGCGTTGCATTGGCGAATGCGATTCAATGCGTCGCGCGTGATATCATGTTTTTTATCTGTTTTTATTTATGGAAATATTGCACGATAGAATCGCAACGTTCGAATGCATCATAGTTTATAAGCGTAGTTTATAGCTTGTACCGTCCTTCTTTATTTTTTGCGTATACTCGCGCAAAGCGCTTATTCAGTCAGATTATACATCACGGTTCAAGGACGGAACGGTCGTAATGAAAAATTGCGCGACTGTCAATTCACGTATCGTAAACAACTCTAAAAAAATATGACATGTGACACATTAGGTGTCGTCGCACCTAATGCATATTCTACAAAAAAAAGAGATAAACGACGTAATCAGGAAAACCCAGTATCGCACGAATCAAACTATTTACGAAGTCCTGCTACGACGTAATTTTCTTTCTCGTGCTACAGCTACAACAGCGATATTATCTTCCCGGACATCTTCAAGTGCAGAAACAACGCGTACGATCTCAGCTTGTCCGAAATTTTGACGAAGGATCACAAAACAGAAATTTCTGCTCTTCATCTCCGAAGGTTCGTATTAATAGCACTATTAGTGCTTATCATAAATCCAGACAGTACACGATATTCCAAGGATATCCTCTGGATGTTTTTAGAACATAGAACATCCTCTGGACGTCTTTAGAATGTTTCTTGTTCTCTGTCTTTTTCTGGCTTAAGCCTGACCTACAATATGCTCTTTGCTTCCTGTTTTTCTCTTGATCTCTTTCTCTGACTTAAGCTTTAAATAAAAAAAAATAGAAGACAAGAAACAGAACGCAAAGAGCATATTATAGATCTTTAATGTCTGATCTACTTGTTTCTTATTTTAACTAAAGACTCAAGATTAAAATCAGAAAGAAATAAAGAGAAAGTAACAAGTAGCAAAAAGCATTGTAAGTCAAGCTTAAGCCTGATCTACAATATGCTCTTTGCGTTCTGTTTCTCTCGTCTTCTGTCTTTTTCTGCCTTAACACCTGATCTACAATATGCTCTTTGCATTCTATTTCTTATCTTCTGTCTTTTTCTGGCTTAAAGCTTAAGGTTTGAATCAGAAAGAGATAAAGAGAAAGAAGCAGGAAGCAAAGAGTATATTGTAGATCAGGCTTAAAGCTTAAGGTTTGAATCAGAAAGAGATAAAGAGAAAGAAGCAGGAAGCAAAGAGTATATTGTAGATCAGGCTTAAAGCTTAAGGTTTGAGTTAGAAAAAGATAAAGAAGCAGGAAGCAAAGAATATATTGTAGATCAAGCTTTAAGGTTTTGGTCGGAAAGAAATGAAGGAATAGAGACAGGAAGCAGAGAACACATTGTAGATCAAGTTTGAATGAAACCTCTCTCTCTCCCCAAGAAATTCCGGGCTTAATCTCGACACTTTAAAGACTAATGCCCATTTCTACCAATTTTAGTTAACATAACCGGCTGGCTGTTCCAACGGAATTGACCAATCGCATCTGTTAATTGTGACCAACGAGAAATTCGATTGGTCAACGTTGGAATAACCAGCCAGTTAAGTTAACCAAGGCTGGTAGAAATAGGCATAAAGGCCATCACACACAAAATTCCGTAAGAACTTAAAACGTAAGCGTAAAGAAATCGACCAATCCCAATCGAACACTCGGCTCTTCGTAACCCCTCCATTATTACGAAGAGCCGAATACTCGATTGGTATTGGTCGATTTCCTTATGCTTACGATTTAAGTTCTTACGGAATTTTGTGTGTGATGGCCTTAACTCAGCACAAAGTCTGTTCTACCAAGTCGATTACCGACTGCTCTTCCGTCCGTCCTGAACTAAACTGTCTCGCTTACACGCGTAGGCGCGGTTACATATTGTAATCGCGTTCTACTGCGTCTCGTGTTATGCTCATTACGACACACCGGGGGAAATTGAAATGCCCTCTCGCGCTTGAGGGGGCTCCGTGATGACAGAGCGCCAGCAATATCGTCACGTTTCTCTCGTGTATACTTCGCGCTTGATCGATGCACCTGCGTGCCAAGAACTGCCGCCCGTTCCCTCGCACATTCGGAAGCTTGGTGCATTTGCACCGAGAGAACGCGCGAACGTCTGCGCGGGGTCGCGTGACGCACGTTCGTCCGGTGCGCTCGTCCGCGCCGTCCGCTACGCATTTTTCCTCGAGTCTCTCGCGAATTGCCGACGTACACTCCACGTTGCCTCTTACATTATTCGCTGGATATAATTTGCTGAATTTACAAATTATAATTATTATAATTGCTATAAGATTTATAGCAAATTATAATTATATTGTTGCTATAAGAACCATGATGGATTTATACACTGAGAGAAGAATTTAGTAAATATTATCAAAATTTGTTACTATTACTAAATGATAGACGTAAATATAGCGGGCCAAAGCTATGGCAATACTTACTAATTAATTTAGTTCTGTAAAATAAATTATTTATTTGACAGAAGTAAAATTTATTTGCTTCCAGAATGTTGCCTCTTACATTATTCGCTGGATATAATTTGCTGAATTTACAAATTATTTTGCTATAAG
>NW_022639455.1:3053412-3054836 GCF_010583005.1 Odontomachus brunneus | reverse complement strand
ATATTAAATATTTAACATTAAGTAACTATTACTAAATTATTTAATTGATGTTACTGTGAATGCAATTACGTCATACTCCCGATTTATTAAATATTTGGTAATTATTATCATATTTAGTATTAGTTACTAAGGATTCAATGAATTTCTGTAAATGCAGTTTGTTATAGTTACCAGTCTTTTCTCTTAGTGTATAAGCAGTTGCAGTTTTGCTCCGATAGCAAATAAATTTGCTAAGGATATATTATTTTGCGTCAATAGCAAATTAAGGTGATTCTTAGTACAAATACACTTAACAAATTTTTTCTATCCTACATGCAAAAAAAGAACTAGCTTCCAGAGTTAAAAAATAACTGTGGCAGATAAGATATGTCACTGAAATGGGGACAGCTGATGTCGATATTACCAAAGCTGATTTATTCGCTGTTTAAACTTAGACGCTACAGCAAGAAATATTAGCTGCTAGAAAGAAATGACTATAACAAATGATTGTAGCTGTGCGGCAAACTTCTTTAATATATGCATACGATAAGAAATTTTGGAATAACTGCCATTTTCTTAGCTACTTGAAATAATGTGCATTTTTAATGTCACCTGATACATTTGTATTTCATAGCGAATGCATTTTAGCTGTCATAGCCAATTCTTAGCAGTGACAGCTAAACGATTAAGTTGAAATTTGACTAAGTTTGAATCAGCTACCGCGGTTTAACGGATATTACTAAATCATTTTTTTGCGTATACGTTTGCCTCTACCGAAGCAAAAGTATCGATGCCCGGACATGTACACTGAGTCACAAAACGGATACATTTCGAGCATTAAAGTTGCGGCGCTTCAAGGTGTCAAAATTGAGAGCCGCTGCTGACGAATAAATCGGTCATGACGGGAGCTGAAGTGACAGTACAGGTGACGTGTATTAACACGTATATATATTACGTTATTTTATATTTATTTTCGTATCGTTAGAACGACTAAAAAGTCGCCATATTTGTACTATACAGTCAAATACTGTAAGTATGTGTATATAGAAAAATATTTAAAAGAAAAATATAAAATATAGTGTGCTATATTAATGTAACAATATTATATACTACATTAATACATTATATACTATATTAATGTTTTTATCTCATTTTTCTCAAATTGCAATATATTAAATATGTTATTAACAATATATTAATGTACATTGTACGTTTCTGTTATGAGCACGCGTACTTTAGCCAATATAATTGGTCAACTTTAATCGTTTATCATTTAAAAAGTATTATAACCTCGACATTTTTGCATTAGGATTTTTTTCTTCAAATTACCTCAGGAATCCGTCCTTAAGAGATAATATGGTAGTGGCGGGACATCCTATATATATACATATATATATATATATATATATATATATATATATATATATATATATATATATATATAT
>NW_022639455.1:3044734-3053402 GCF_010583005.1 Odontomachus brunneus | reverse complement strand
ATATATATATATATATATATATATATATATATATATATATATATATATATATATATATATATGTATCTATGTCGTTGGTTGGACGCTCTTAAACCTATATCAGACAAGTGATTAAAGATTGCGGGTTGAAGATTAAATTTCGACGGACCAACAAACTTTGGTCTTGGCTTGCTTTATTCTAACTGATCAAGTTCCAATCTTTAATCCGCAGGCCTCAGTCTCCAATTTATAATCTGTGATACAGGCACTACAAAATTCACACTTTTATCTTCGTTAACGCACGATTATTGGGTTCAGCAGTCGGACAACGGCGACAACGGGGATCCGAACATCGCTTATTTTTCGGAGTCTGTCGAAATAACCTTGTACAAGAATAGATGCGTGTATGACGTTTAGTCGTAGTGGTGCGTACATGGCTTTGAAGATCGCGTGTCTTTCAGGAACACAGGAGACACTCAGGTACGTAGGAGTCTCGGGGATTTCCACTCGCGATTTCTACCGGGGAACGATGAGAAACAAAGAGATCAAGTTGATTCAGATGATTATTGACAACTGAGTTCATTAGCTTACTGCAATCTGCAAAATCTATACGACGTTGGGCATTGGTCAAAATTTTTGTTGACTAAAATAATCGGCAAATCAATAATCAAATTTATATATGTACTTGTTTGTCATAAATATAGTCAGGAATAATTTAATCAATTCCTTAAATTAATTATTGATCAGTGTATAATCAATTTTACAAAATTTTGATTAATAATTAATTTTATCAATCAATGAAATTACTTGCGATTTTATACATGACGATCTGATTATTAATTTCTTCATTCTTTTAATCGGAGAAAATTTTCATCAATTGCTGCTCAACGTTACATGACGATATAAACTTTGTTTTACCATAATTTCGCAATCACTCATTTTTAAATATGAGTTTATGTAAACTTTTTTCTTTATTTTGATGAGAGGAATATTAGAAGTTTGTCCAAGTATTTCGTAAACGCTCTGTATACGCTCTCACGAATGATTTAATCGTTCGATGAAATTGTGATTGTAATCAGTGTGATCAACCGCGTCAAGGTTCGATTAACAATTCATTTCATCAGTAAACGAAATTACTTGCGACTTTACATATCAATCGATTAATTTTGATTTACTAATTTTAATTTTTCAAGGACAATTTTAATCAATTAATGTGCCCGACACACTAACTGTGTATGTGTGTAGATTCCCGACGAGGACATCGCGTGGGTTTTTCGCAATGGCGCTCATTTTGCCGGCTCGGGTGTTGTATTGTCGGCACGCGATGAAACGAGCTGTATCGATCCTCCTCGACAACACATGGCTCGAGGCTGTCAGGGCCTTGGCCGTAGCCTTCGTCGGAACCGGCTCGGCGATTGTTTCGCAGGCCATCGTCCGAATACGTCCGCGATAATGTCACGCAACCCGACCAAACGGGAGCCGCCGTCCGATCGAATATCTTTACGAGCGGTTTGCGCGATAGACAGGGGAAGCGGAAGTTCTCAGAACGAGCTCTCTTCGACATTCGTTCCGCAGACGCATCAGGGTGATCGCCGCCGTGTCACCCCTGTGCGTAGGTGACGCGGCGCTCCAACGGGGGTCGCGTCACCCACGCGAATAAATCTCATTTATTTGATCGTGAGCGACAAAAAAAAGGCGTCTTCAAGGGCATTCCTCGATCAGCGGCGCCGATCAAGCATTGTGGAAAAAAGAAATGATAATAAATAACGTGTGAAAATATCTAAAAACTAGTAAATATTAAATTTGGTAGATACTAATAGCTGTTTTATTTAAATCTAAATTTTTTTATTCAAATAATTTTAATAAATTTAAATTTATTGCTTTATTATTATTATTAGGTTATTAATTTTAAATAGATTTAAATAAATAATTGCTTTTTTCACGAAAAGCTAAGGTCTCCTTCAGGTTTGGAGAAAATGTATATCTCCTTATTTGAAAAATATTTTATATTTTTGTAAGTGAACACACATGTACTACTAATACCTACTAAATAAATATTTATTACTTTTTAGATATTTTTTTCTTTCAGTTTTTTCTTTCAGTGCAGTTAGGGATGACACAACATTCACAGCATAAAGACCCGACGACGGAGTTTCAATTTTTTTAAAACAAAAAAGTAATTTTTTTTGTACTTGAAACAATGACAAATAGTATAGTCAAAACTTTATATTGATATATTTATTCACTGCTTTGGAAGAAATTCCTAGAAACCCCCTATTTCCCGGTTATATAAACCAGAATAAATCTCACGTGAATAAATCTCATTTATTTGATCGTGAGCGACAAAAAAAAAGGCGTTCAAGGACATTCCTCGATCAGCGGCCGATCAAGCATTGTGGAAAAAAGAAATGATAATAAATAACGTGTGAAAATATCTAAAAACTAGTAAATATTCATTTGATGGATACTAATAGCTGATTTATTTAAATCTAAATTTTTTTATTCAAATAATTTTAATAAGTTTAAATTTATTGCTTTATTATTATTATTATTATTAATTTTATTGCTTTATTATTATTAATTTTAAATAGATTTAAATAAATAATTGCTTTTTTCACGAAAAGCTAAAGTTTCCTTCAGGTTTGGAAAAAATGTATATCTCCTTATTTGAAAAATATTTTATATTTATGTAAATGGACACACATGTGTTACTAATACCCACTAAATAAATATTTATTACTTTTTAGATATTTTTTCTTTCAGTACAGTCAGGGACGTCTGATGACACAGCATTCACAGCATAAAGATCCGACGACGGAGTTTCAATTTTTTTTAAACAAAAAATTAATTTTTTTTGTACTTGAAACAATGACAAGTATAGTCAAAAGTTTATATTGATATGTTTATTCACTGCTTTGGAAGAAATTCCTAGAAACCCCTATTTCCCGGCTATATACACCAGAAGTTGCTCTTAATCAAACTTTGGTGTGCTCGATTATGCACTATCAATAATTTTATCGATATATTTCGAAGTTACAGAAAGATTCCTGCCGGACATCAGGAGGAATGTCGAAGCGTTCAATGATTTCATCAATCTGTTGAATTATTCCTGATTATGTCGAACGATTAAATGCGATCGTCGAATCACTGATTATTCTAGTCAGTTCCGCTCGATCAATGGCCAACACTGCAGCCAATTAACCGCGAAGGCGGCAACGGCCAGCCGGCGCGATAACACGAACGGCGCCGACGTGCAATTATTTTCACAGGCCGCCGGTCTCTCACGAGACATAATCAAAATATTCCCTCCACTCCGGCGTTATCAGGACTACGTGAACCGGCGCACAGTGTGCGATTGGACTATCTTTTGGGGCAAAAATCTGTTCCGCCACAATTTGTTACCAATCGTAATGATGCTTTTTGCAAATTACTCGTTAGACTTTCAGTTCTAGTGGCTACTTGCTACAAATTGCAGAAACGCTGTTATTTTTTTATGGTCTTAAAATAGAACATGAAAAAACGCCAAAGAAGTGTGAAAAATTGAAAAAACTTTGTTGTACAAAGCCAATTGTTATAGAACTTGACGTAGATATAGTATGAAGTAAAAATAAAGAAATATAAATGAAATCGAGTGGCTACATGAACTTTAGGTTTAAGGACCTAGAATTTAGAGTTTCAAAGTTTCGGGCTTTAGGATTTAGTGCTTAGGATTAAAGGACTTTCAAGGACTTAGGGTTTAGGATTTAGGATTTTGTAGCCACTCGATTTATATTTCCTTATATTTTACCTCATGCTATATCTGCATCATGTTCTATGATGATTGAGTTTGTACAACAAAGTTTTGCAAATTTTTCATACTTCTTTGGCGCTTTTTCATCTTCTATTATAAGATCACAAAAAAATAACAGCGTTTCCGCAAGTAGTCATTCGAACTGAAAGTCTAACGAGTAATTTACAAAAAGAATCATTACGATTGGTAAAAAAAATTGTAGCGGAACAGATTTTTGCCCCGAAAGGCAGTCAAATCGCTCACTGTGCGGCGGCTCGATCCACTTTTTGGTGGACGATCGCAATGTGCGTCGTCGAGAAGCGACTAACAAATGCGACCCGCCAAGTGCGGTCCGGTCGCACACACGTCGAGGAGTCTCGCGATGAAGCCCCTCACGTAAACTTCCGCGACGGGGCAGACTCATGATCTGCCGATCGCGATGCCCACCCACTCGCTGCACCACGATCGACAACTACTACGACGACGACGACGTGCATCGCTCTCCCGGCTGCATACTGCAATATCCCCGCGCGACGCGGCGGACTCGACGCTACTGCCTGCGAGCGCCGCGTTCGTTCTCCGCAACGCTCCGTAGCCCAGTCAGTCAGGCAGGCAGTCAGTCAGTCAGTCAGTCAGTCAGTCAGGCAGACAAGCAGGCAGGCAGGCAGGCAGGCAGGCAGGCAGGCAGGCAGGCAGTTAGTCAGTCGGTTGGTCGGTCGGCGGGTGAGTCAACGTCAGACAAAGCGTCTCTCTAAAGCGAACGCAGCCAGCTGACGGATTCGGCTCCGGACTGTAGACCCCGGCGGATCAGCCGTGCAGCATCGCCGGGATGGAGGCACGCGGCGACAGCAACCGGCCGACCACGAGATCCGCGATTGCGCCAGGCACCGCCAGCGTGTTCAACACCACGTGCGAGGAGGATCATCGCGGCGGTGGTGCCGCGATCACGTGGAGCCGCTGCAAAGAGCTGCTGCTCGACTTTCACCTCAACTCCGACCGGATATTCTACCGGTGAGTGTGAGACGACTACGCGCGTCCCCTCCCCCGGAAGCTTCGCAATAGCGCCGCCGACCAAACGCGGAAAGGAAAGGGGGGCTCTTTGCTTCCGCGGCTGATCCCCTCGAGCTTCCCGACGAGGGCTGGGAGAGAGCAGGACGGTCGCGAAACTCGACAGGTGCGCTTCTCTCAGTGGTTCCTCTCGATCTCGGGGGTCTTCTCCTCTTCCTTGCCTGAGCACCTGTCCGCTCCTCGAGCACTTTGGGTTTTCTCTTCAGCGCAGGATGTGTGTTGGATGTGAGATATGCAGTGTAATTGTGTTGATGCTTCTTTCTTCTCCTTCTTCCTTCCTGCTGATGAGCACCTCCCAGAGGAATGAGCTTATAAGTTGGATTGAATGCATCATGCAACAAAACACGTCCAGATCTAGTTTCACTTTCCTTCAAGCAAACACCCACTCGCAGAAGATGCGCTCTCTCTCTCTCTCTCTCTCTCTCTCTTTCTCTCCCACTCTAGTCGCTTCAATTTTCCTCGATTCACCTTGACGTTTCTTCTTCCTCTCTCCGACGTCTGAGCACGTGCTCGTCAATCTTCGAATCTGGAAGGCACGATATAAATAATGCAATCGACGAGAAGAGGGCACGTAAGTTCTATTGCACATAGTACGCGGTGACACGCGTTGGGTATTTAATCGTTGTGCTTTCTGTAGTTGGAACGATTATATATTGACATTTTGCAGAGAGAGAGAGAGAGAGGGGAAGGATTAAAGGGGGAGACTCAGCTTTTGTGAAAACGAAACGTGTATTGTCGTTCTCGTTATTGCGATCGCGATTTCATTGTGTTGAGCGAAGATGAGATCACAGAATCGCGCGAGGCCGAAGGGAACCTTGTCGCGAGAATTGAAGGTTGCGCTTTTGCTTGCTCACCGCGACGATCTCTTCTCGCAAGACTCTTTAATCTACTTCTTCTTCACCGATTGTCTTTGTGCATTTCGCTGATTTCCTGTACATTTTATTTAGCGGAGCCGACTCTTAACATTTCGCTTTATCAATATATGACATAAAACAGACTAAAATACAATGTTAATAGCTACAAAGTGCACGACGAGACGCGGAAAAACGAATGCATCTCGTGTTTCTTCAACCACGTTGAAACACGATGATCTTTTTAATTAATTCGTCTGTCGTAATTGCAAAAAATTCGACAGATTCGCACAACGGTGTATCTGTGGCGTTATCGATCTCTGATCTCTGCGATCTTATCGTTATCGTCTTGTCATTTGAATACGAGAAAAAACCAAGAGCAAGACGTCACCGGCGCGACCCTCGAAATGTTTTTCGACGGAGCTCCTCTCATGTAATTAAGTCATGCATAAGTTATCTGAGATTGTTGCATGCCTTTAATTACATTGCGATTGCGTTGACATGCGATACACGCTGTGATAACAATTTAAGATAATTTTCGTCGTATTTACCTTGAAATATCCGATATTGTTCAAAGAGAGAAAGAAAAAAGAGAAAAGCAAGGAGTGCACGAATATTTACTAGAATAACTGTCCATATTAGTGTGCTTTTGTATTTAAATAAACTATAAAAAGATATCTTCATGGCTTATTTAAATAGAAAAGGTATTTTTTATTAAGTTTAATACTTTAAATTAATTTAAAAAATATTTGTTCTATTTATTTGTGCTAATTTTCTTTTAATGCGGCTCATTTGAGTAGAAAGACACACTAATAGAAGTAGGCACAGTGATATGAGCAATTATCCTACGTAACTATTTTAATTCGCCGTACTGAAAGCACATTATGATCGCACGATATCGTGAGAAGCTCCTCACATTGTCTTCTCGCGATGTGACGTAATGCCGTAAGTCCGTCCGTCTTTGTCGGCGGCCGCGAGCGTCGAAGATAATCAGTCCCAAACGAGGGAAATATAGATGACATCGTCACGTGCATCAATTGCCACTGGGTCAGCATGACTTTCAGCTCATTTTCACGATGACGATTTTCACGACCGCGATCGTCACAGCGAGATCGTCGCGCTTAATTTGCATTCCTCAACGCCAGTCAAGCGAATTCCACGATAACGTTACGAACGAACTGATAAGATCAGAGTTTCATCGATCAGGTGTTCTCATCGCGCGAATTCGACTCTCTTCTTCTGTCTCGGCCCTTTAAGTAAAGGCTGGATAATTTCTGCAGTCCGCGAATTCCCCTCTCCAACGACATCGCCGAGCGACGTGAACTCGTGAACTTGTAAAAAGTGGCAAGTTTCACGTTCCTGTTGCTCGAGAAGTTACATGATCGCTAAAGTCGTCGAGTTCACATGAAACTTTTCACCTTTCACGTCCCCGCTCTTGGGAAAAAAATTACATGAGCGGAAAGAAAATTTCAGCTCGCGTAACTGAACGGAGACTGGGTGAGAGATTCACTGACGAGAAATAACATCTCTCTCACCTAGACCGATAACATTCGTCTGAACACTCAGTTGCGTTAAAATCCGGCCGGGATAACGGCAAGCAATTGGCTGAGTAGAAATCTCCCGCAGGAATCTTTCTGCTCTTACAATCGAGTTTTTCGTCCGGTTCCCGGGTAATGGAAAATTCAGTTACGCTAACGGAGCTGTTACTTCCGTGTGATCACTGCCGTGCAGCTTAAGTAAGCCTCTGCCCGCCTGTTGCTTAAGAGACCATTTTCTAAACGACTTATTTTCAAATAGAGGTAGCATTATTCCTTGTCTTCAGCTCCGTTCTCATCAGGACTTTGACCATCTCGCTCCTCGCCTCTTCGCACATCATCCTTCATCTTGTCTTCATCATTTTCAAAGAATATGAAAAATAAGGAGAAGCTTCAATTCTTAATGCACGTCACATTGCGTCAATTACTCGAGATCTTCTTTCTGAGAAATGTTATCAAGTCGTGCGCGGCAGACAAAAACGTCAAAGCTGCCTGTTGTTGCAACCGCGATGCGCGGCAAATCTGACGAATGTTATTGACGCGCGTGCTGCGAAGGTACGCACTTGCTGTATCCCTAATTGGCGGCTAATTGATAGCTTAAGTGGCGTCCAGCCTGATAGCGAGCACGAATCACAAGTAGGAAGGTTTCTAGATTCTGTTTATCCGTTCCGACCGAGAAATCTGAGTGACCTCGAGGTCGTCACTTCGTGCCTAATTAGTTCCTCGTGATTCCTCCGATGCATAGAAGAAACGACACGCACACATACGCACAATACACGCCGCGTTATTTTTATTTTCACACACCGCGGGAAGTGCGGTTTCTGCGCTATTCCAGCGCGAGTTCAGTGTAACGTTTTCTTCTCTGTATAGGAAATCATAAAAGTGACAGATATTTTATTCATCGGATGAATTACGCGCCGTGATCCACGTTGTGAGAGCGTATGTTCCATCGGCGTCTCCGTTTTCTCTCATTTGAATCGGAGATCGTTGCCCTCGCAGTTAGCCAGTCGTATCGATTATCATTGTCTCATGATCACGGTTGTAGATCGAATTTGCGCGATTTAACGCGCAGACAGTCGCGACTAATGCGCTCGCTGTTTCAAGTTCGCTTTCGTTGCGATTGCTTATAGCGTAACTATAATCTGTGATTATAATCACAAATACATACAACATGTATGCACAGTGGGTGCGAAAAGTATTCGTACACCAGAGAGTTTTGAAAAAAAAATCTTATTTCTAGAAAATAAGTTCTAACAATTTATTAACATAATTTTGAGAAATGTATCACTTATTATGTTCACTGTTAATAAATTATTAAATAAAGCTCATTTTCTACAAATAAAGCCTTCTTCAAGACAATCTCCTGTGTAGGAATACTTTTCACACTCACTATATATATATATATATATATATATATATATATATATATATATATATATATATATATATATATATATATATATATA
>NW_022639455.1:3041852-3042377 GCF_010583005.1 Odontomachus brunneus | reverse complement strand
TATATACAGTGTGTCCCATAAGTTCGGCAACGGCAAGAAAACTCGGCGGGGGAGCATTTTAGAGAAAAATGTTTCGAATAAAAGTTGTAAGGCTTAAAAAGCCGCATTTAATGACAGTAGTTATTTGACCTAAGATGATGTCGCCAAGGTTAGGACAAAGTCAACTTTGTTTTTTTAGATAGAAATACATATTTTTTATTACGGCATTTTATTCTACGTGAAAAAGCAAACAACTTTTGTCTAGATATAGCTTCCGGAATGGAGCCGTGTCTTAAATCAGCGATATGCTGAATCAGCAAACAACTTTTGTTTAAAAAAATTTTTTATACGATCTCTATTTTCTAAGATATTTACGTAAATATCTTAGAAAATAGAAGTCGTATAAAAAATTTTTTCAAGCAAAAGTTGTTTGCTTTTTTACGTAGAATAAAATCCCGTAATAAAAAATATGTATTTCTATTTAAAAAAGCAAAGTTGACCTTGTCCTGACCTTGGCGACGTCATCTTAGGTCAAATAACTACTGT
>NW_022639455.1:3041324-3041842 GCF_010583005.1 Odontomachus brunneus | reverse complement strand
AATAAAAGTTGTAAGGCTTAAAAAGCCGCATTTAATGACAGTAGTTATTTGACCTAAGATGATGTCGCCAAGGTCAGGACAAAGTCAACTTTGTTTTTTTAGATAGAAATACATATTTTTTATTACGGCATTTTATTCTACGTGAAAAAGCAAACAACTTTTGTCTAGATATAGCTTCCGGAATGGAGCCGTGTCTTAAATCAGCGATATGCTGAATCAGCAAACAACTTTTGTTTAAAAAAATTTTTTATACGATCTCTATTTTCTAAGATATTTACGTAAATATCTTAGAAAATAGAAGTCGTATAAAAAATTTTTTCAAGCAAAAGTTGTTTGCTTTTTTACGTAGAATAAAATCCCGTAATAAAAAATATGTATTTCTATTTAAAAAAGCAAAGTTGACCTTGTCCTGACCTTGGCGACGTCATCTTAGGTCAAATAACTACTGTCATTAAATGCGACTTTTTAAGTCTTACAACTTTTATTCGAAACATTTTTTTCTAAAATGCTCCCCCGCC
>NW_022639455.1:3040732-3041035 GCF_010583005.1 Odontomachus brunneus | reverse complement strand
ATATAATATATATATATATATATATATATATATATATATATATATATATATATATACATATGTGTATATATGAAATAACCATCTGTTCTGCATTGGCGTCGCAATGTCCAAATCCGTACATGTTTATGCCAGCCAATCAGCTGGTCACATGGCCATGTTGGCGATTCTCTCTTCTAGAGATTCTCTACTTGCAACTAATGTAGAACGACCTTTAAGGTTCCTTGATGTCACTTTCTTAAAATAAATCAGTCAAACATCACTGAAAACCGTGAATATACACTTGCAGTTATAAGTATAGCACTG
>NW_022639455.1:3040220-3040552 GCF_010583005.1 Odontomachus brunneus | reverse complement strand
AACCAATCATAGTTGATTATTCTTCTCACATTCGACTGTGGTTGGTCAATTTCTTACTCTTACTTCCTACTTCTTACTACTTATTTCCAATGTAGCGTCCTTTCAAGGTCGTTCTACATTAGTTGCAAGCCGATCGCAAGCAGACGCAATTCTTATTGCGACAGCCAATCAGAAGCATCAATGGTGCTATTGATGCTTCTGATTGGCTATCGCAACAAGAGTTGCAATCGACTTGCAACTAGAGAACCTAGTAAAGAAAATCGCTACTCTGCGATTGGCTGGCATAAACATGTACGGACCCGGACATTGCGACGCCAATGCAAAACCATATA
>NW_022639455.1:3019868-3039565 GCF_010583005.1 Odontomachus brunneus | reverse complement strand
ATATATATATATATATATATATATATATATATATATATATATATATACATATGTGTATATATGAAATAACCATCTGTTCTGCATTGGCGTCGCAATGTCCAAATCCGTACATGTTTATGCCAGCCAATCAGCTGGTCACATGGCCATGTTGGCGATTCTCTCTTCTAGAGATTCTCTACTTGCAACTAATGTAGAACGACCTTTAAGGTTCCTTGATGTCACTTTCTTAAAATAAATCAGTCAAACATCACTGAAAACCGTGAATATACACTTGCAGTTATAAGTATAGCACTGAAAGTGCTCAGTGCTATACTCATAACTAATATCGATGATTATTCACTGATTCACTTTAAGAGAGCACAAATTCAACATGGTCGCGGTGAGATACAAGGAGCCTTAATGTTATATATTTATATACTTAATGTTATATATTTATATACTTTATATTTATTGTTTCTTTATACATACATACATATGTATGTGTATGTGTGTGTGTCTCTTGCCCGTTCTTATGTGTTTCTGCCTCTTCTTATTTTTCAGAATCGGACTCAGCATAGCTACGAAGCCATGGCTTTGGCTGATAATATCGTTGTGTCTGAACGTCATCTGCGGCTTCGGACTGCTGCTCTGGAGGGAGGAGATCGACGAGGTCCAGCTGTACATGCCGATCGGTTCCGTGTTCCGCAAGGACGCCGCCTGGGTGAAGGAGCACTTCCGGGACGATCTCAGGCACGAGAGTATCATCATCACCGCCCCGAACGTGTTGGATCCCGAAGTACTGCGATCGGTACATAGGCGAACATGAATTATACGAATATCAACGAAGGTTCTTTTCCACATTAATGCAATTCTCCCCTGCAATAGTTAAACCTAGTTCGTCTAAGCGTTCTAGCGTTCGTCTAAGATGGATCCTCGCTGTCGTTCTTCTCGCTCGTTTTCAGAGATACTCGAGGATACTTGATTTGACGATCCCTAGGAAGCAGAAACATCCGAAAGACTCGTAGCAGCGTCTCACAGACACCTGAAGGACAATCCTCAGACGTTCCTGCTATCTGGGTCGTCATATTTCATCTTTTCGCGCTCCTCTTCCTCAAAACGATGTTAATTGCACGACATTATAAGTTCAGCGATTATAGTATCGGACGTGTGATCGACTTATCATAATATCGTGCACAGTCAGGGATTGAAAAGTTGTCCGTAATTTTTGGAGTGAGCTTGTGAACTCATTTTTCTTGTCCAACGTCAGCATTCTCCCGTTGGAAATCGAATTATTCAATTGAATAATTGAACGGGGAGTTCACAAACTCACCCCAAAAATTACGGGTAACTTTTTGGTTACCTCGACTGTACATAAATATCCTAGTTACTTTCATTGTGTATGTAAATGACGATACATGTGTATAGAGACGCGTTATACGAATCTATTCTCCTCACTCGCGGTTGCGTGATGATGATTGATCACTTGATTGCAGATCAAAGATATCGAAAGAGACGTGAAGAGCATTGTGGTGCACAATAACACTTGGGAAGACGTGTGCGCTGGGTAAGTATTTTTTTCCAAGCAAACACGACGATGATATGGCACGAAAACTACTTAACGATATATGCCTACAGGCACTTCACATGGTTCCAACAGGACGCCACGTGGGAAACCATGGACAAGAGCGAGTTTCCCGTGGAGTATCTGGAGTTTATAAACGCCACGATGTCGAAGGATGCGTGTATTTATAAGTCGCTTCTGAAGCTGTGGCAGAAGGACGGAATGAAGGATATCGACCAGCTGACGACGAAAGAAATACTGTGGAATGTAACTGTAGCTATGAGGAACAAGTGAGTGAGGAAAATCTTTTATTGAGAATTGATTCGATCGAGTCGCTTGATATCAAGTCAGCTTTTCGCATAAAAGTCTTTTGAATAAAATTGAAAGAGCTCTGCAGCACATAATGAATTAATCTTCCTTATAAGAAAGTTGATTTCTTAATTTTTCCTTGCATGATCTTGCAAAAGAAATTTAACTTTCCAGAAATCCATTTCAGTGCAATCACGTCTTCCTGACATCAACTTCATTTGAACGTAATCTCAATTTTGATGTAATCACATCTCTATAACTTGGATGAAGCGACTAATAGATTTTGTTTTTGTTCGCTTCGTAATCGTATCCCAAATAAAAAATAAAGCTCTTCTACTGAAATACGCACGAATTTCTTTATTGTCACGTTTCATAATTGAGAATTGATTCGATCGAGTCGCCTGATATCAAGTATAGCAGCTTTTCGCATAAAAGTCCTTTGAATAAAATTGAAAGAGCTCTGCAGCACATAATGAATTAATCTTCCTTATAAGAAAGTTGATTTCTTAATTTTTCCTTGCATGATCTTGCAAAAGAAATTTAACTTTCCAGAAATCCATTTCAGTGCAATCACGTCTTCCTGACATCAACTTCATTTGAACGTAATCTCAATTTTGATGTAATCACATCTCTATAACTTGGATGAAGCGACTAATAGATTTTGTTTTTGTTCGCTTCGTAATCGTATCCCAAATAAAAAATAAAGCTCTTCTACTGAAATACGCACGAATTTCTTTATTGTCACGTTTCATAATTGAGAATTGATTCGATCGAGTCGCCTGATATCAAGTATAGCAGCTTTTCGCATAAAAGTCCTTTGAATAAAATTGAAAGAGCTCTGCAGCACATAATGAATTAATCTTCCTTATAAGAAAGTTGATTTCTTAATTTTTCCTTGCATGATCTTGCAAAAGAAATTTAACTTTCCAGAAATCCATTTCAGTGCAATCACGTCTTCCTGACATCAACTTCATTTGAACGTAATCTCAATTTTGATGCAATCACATCTCCGTAACGTGGGTGAAGCGACTAATAGATTTTGTTTTTGTTCGCTTCGTAATCGTATCCCAAATAAAAAATAAAGCTCTTCTACTGAAATACGCACGAATCTCTTTATTGTCACGTTTCATAATTGAGAATTGATTCGATCGAGTCGCCTGATATCAAGTATAGCAGCTTTTCGCATAAAAGTCCTTTGAATAAAATTGAAAGAGCTCTGCAGCACATAATGAATTAATCTTCCTTATAAGAAAGTTGATTTCTTAATTTTTCCTTGCATGATCTTGCAAAAGAAATTTAACTTTCCAGAAATCCATTTCAGTGCAATCACGTCTTCCTGACATCAACTTCATTTGAACGTAATCTCAATTTTGATGCAATCACATCTCCGTAACGTGGGTGAAGCGACTAATAGATTTTGTTTTTGTTCGCTTCGTAATCGTATCCCAAATAAAAAACTAAAGCTCTTTTAGTGAAATACGCACGAATCTTTCTATTGTCAGGTCTCATGTGAATAATAATGAAAACTTGTCAATTGGCAGACACACGAAAGACATCCTGTCGGACGTCGCGCCGCTGTTGGCTGACGTCGAGTACGACGAGAACGGCTGGGTGAAGGGCGCGCGGGCGACGATCATGTACTGGTTGCTGAAGAAGTCGAATCCGTACTCGCCGGACTGGGAGGTGGAGTTCATCAAACGAGTGCTGCACTCGAATCGGACTCTGCCGCCCGGGATGGAGATCTACGCGGTGACGTTGCGCAGCTACGACGACATGCTGCACCAGGTGATCAACAACAACATGACCGTGCTGTTCTGCGGCATGTCGCTGATCACGATCTACGTGATCGTGATGATCGGCCGGTGCAACGCGATGCAGCAGCGGATCTACCTGTCACTCATGGGCATCTCCGTGGTCGGTCAGGCCCTACTATCGTCCTACGGTCTGTGCTACTACATGGGATTCTTTTACGGCCCGGTGCACCCGATTCTGCCATTCCTGCTGCTCGGCATCGGCGTCGACGACATGTTCGTCATCATGCAGAGCCTCGAGACGATGTCGGCGGAGGACAAGTCTTCGGACATAGCCGTGCGCATCGCGAAAGCCATTCAAGTGTCAGGTGCGATCACGCGCGCATCCCTTGGCAGAGCTCGCCGTCGAACCGGACAGAAATAACGTTGCGCCGCCGTTGCCTAAAGTCGCGTTGCCTACGTGAACCTTTTGACGAGAATCACGCGGGAACGAACTAAAAATATGGGAAAATTCGTACGTTCCATGCGCGACGCATTCGCGCGAGAAGCGTGCTAATAGGAACTGTCATTAAATTAAGGCCGGAATTCGCGCGTGTACGTGCGCGTTCATATGTGTGCGCTTCAATTTGACTCATATTCGCAGGTATGTCCATCACCGTGACGTCTTTCACCAACATGGTGGCCTTCGGCATCGGCATGACCACGGTGATGCCGTTCCTCAAGTCCTTCTGCATGTTCGCGGCCACGGGTATACTGTTCCTCTATGTCTACGAGATCATGTTCTTCGTCAGCTGCCTGGTGTACGACGAGAGGAGGCTGGCCGCGAAGAAGGACGGCTGCTGCTTCCGGCCGCAGCGGCCCGACTGGCGGGCGAACGAGTGCAGCAGACGGGACTTTCAGCGCATCATGTTCGAGAAGTACGTCGGGCCGTGCGTGACGAGGACGTGGGTGAAGACGATCGTTTTGCTGGTCACCGCCGCTCTGCTGTGCGTCAACATATGGGCGATCTTCCAGGTGGAGCAGAGTTTCGATCCGTTCATGTACTTAAACCAGGAATCCTACCCGATTCGATTCAACAACAAGCTGAAGGAGCACTTCAACATCGGTAAGCACGTCAACATCTACCTGACCGGCGTGGACTACTACGAGGACCGTCAGACGCTGTTTCAGCTGGTGGACGCTCTCAAGCGCAACCCGTACGTGAACAATCGTACCCTCAACCCGTGGTTCGTCGCGTACGAGAAATGGCTGAACAATTCCGGTAAAGGTAAGCGAATCGCACGACGCATACAGCTCGCACGGAAAAAAATATGATGCACATAATATTTAGTTGTGAGCAACTTAGTTGCGTCATCCTGGTATACCACCCTAGTTATTTTTGTATGTAATATATATGGTTGATACGACTCAGTTATTTTGGTACATCAACTATATCAATGTAGTCGTGCGTAATCTGGTTATACTGATCAGAAATCGTTTTACTACTGCGTCCAAAAAGTAAAACCAATTTTCAAATTAAATTGCGCGGATCAGAAATATCATCGAATGTCAGAAATATTTTTTTTCTAAATTGGTAGCACTGTGACAGACATCTGTGTCAAATTATGCGTCGTTTGCCTGAAGCTATTCGCGAAAAGAGGCCGGAATTGTGGAAAGTCAACTCTTGGTTTTTGCACCACGATAATGCGCCATCTCACACTGCATTGGTTCTTCGAGACCATTTCGCTAAAAATTCTCGACCCATATTGTTCCACAACCATCATATTCACCTGATTTAGCACCGTGTGACTTCTGGCTATTCCCTAAACTCAAAATACCGCTCCGGGGACACCGTTTTGACTCGATTGAAGAGATACAAGCTGAATCGAAGAAAGCTTTGAAGGCCATTCCGGAAATCGACTTTAACAACTGTTTCGAGGGTTGGAAAAAACGTTGGCATAAGTGTATTGTGTCTGAGGGGGATTACTTTGAAGGCGACGAAATAGATTTGGAATAAATAAAGATTTAAAAAAAAAATTTTAAATTGGTCTTACTTTTTGGACACAGTAGTATGTGGTATTTATTATGGTTATACTCTGGTTGGAGCAATTGGATATCGTCACTGCTGCAATGTCAACAATTGCACCCAGCAATTGCTCTGTGGTTGCAGCAACCACATGATTAGTTGTTCCGTATTTCGATATTTAATTTGATTGACACAAATCAGGTTTACGTATAGATCAATCATATTGTTTTTTTTTTTGCGCAAAAGTGACAAATTAAAGATTAAATCTCAACGAGTCAATTAACTGTGATATTGGCTTGCGTTTTGTCAATATCTAGTTTGATGCGAGCTTAACAATGCGACTGCAGAAACTCTGATAAAAAATTTTAATCAATTTTGATTAAGGATCTTGCCTCGGCTCGATCCACACGCACTCCTTCTCGCGTTAAATGTACCATCTGTTGAAATAACTTACTGCGTTCTTTCCATCACAGCAAGTTATATCGAAGACAAAGACGAATATTACAATGTGCTCACGGAATATCTGCTACTAACTATGGAGGGCCAAACGTACATCCAGAACATTAAATTTGACAAACTTCCATTCAACGACTACAACATCACGGTGTGTATCAACGCGAGATGCAAGTACGTTTGACGCTTCACGAGTGAGAGACGTCTTTATCTACTCACCCATCGCGTACAATTTCAGACGTCGCAGATTCCAATGCAGCACATTCCTCTGAGCACGACATCCGATCAGATACGAGCCATGCAGTCGGTCCGTGACGCCGTGATGTCGTTGAACTTCAGCCGGGGGCACGACTACATCGCGATTCACTCGTTAGACTATGTGACGTGGGCGTCAAACAAGGTGAACGAGCTGGTGAACTTGGTGACGACAGGGAATCTTTCTCCAGGACCTCGCTCACGCGATCTGTGGTTTTTACAGATCATCGGCGAGGAGTTAATCAGAAACCTGAGCCTAGAGATCGTAGCAGTCGGCATAGTGACACTCGTGCTGCTGAGGAATTTACGCGCCTCCTTCTGGGTGATGTGCTGCGTGTTGTTCACGCTCGTCGACCTCCTGGGCTCAATGTACTTCATGGGCCTGACCATCGATATCTCATCGACTATCATGGTCTTGCTGTGTGCCGGGCTGGCGGTCGACTACGCCGCGCACATCGGCTTGGAGTTCATACGCTCGAGCGGCACTAAACAAGGTGCGCTGCCGCGAATGACAAGAATTAAATTACAAGGATCTCGCATTTTTTTTATCGTAACAATGATAACATTGAGACTTATCATAAAGGAAACATTTACCACTTAGAGTTCCTAACAATCTCGCGATTTGATTCCTCACGGGGAATACCACGACACGTTCAACGATGCACCTGTCGAAGTTGAACTCTGCTGGTATTTCTTATCTCGTGTTTATAGAACGAGCAGTGACGACGCTTAGTATCATCGGGCCAGCCGTTCTCAACGGTGGCTTAAGCACGTTTCTCGCCTTCGTGCTGCTGGGCTTCAGTCAGGCTTACGTCTTCAAGACTTTCTTCAGAGTATGGAACCGAAAGTGTTAAGCTTATACTAATATTATTGTCTTCGATGAGACAGACGTGTTGATTCTCTTCGTATTTCTTTCAGCTGTTCTCGTCTGTGGTGTTGTTCGGCTTGTTTCACGGATTGCTATTCTTGCCGGTAATATTGAGTTTAGCAGGGCCTGGTGAGAGAAAGCAGAACGGGCCGGAGAAGGATCAGAGTATGCAATATCACAACGGCTACTATACCGTCCGTTTGTCCCAGAATGGGAAAGGTAATATGTTCAGAACTGTAAGATCTTCTTAGCAGAATTTTCCCTCCACTTATTTTATCTTCTTATCCTTCTTGTTTTCTCATTACCTTCTTGGCAAAGTTTCAATAAAGTTCCAATAAAGTTCCATGTTCAAGGCGCTCTATTGACGAAATGTTCTTTTTTAATTTGCAGATACAGAAGACACGCTTGCTAAATGACATTTAGCAATACTCGAAGAGGCTGCTTAGGTAAAAATATTCCTGTAGGTAATTCTAGCGTCAGAAGTTGTATGACTGTGAAAAGTATGCGTGCGTATTATGTTACAATAACATATGCGCCTGTCTCTCTATTTCCCGCCCCGCGTCTTTCCACTCTTTTATAAAAAGAAATTGCTAAGTAAAGATATTGTTTGTACAAAACATTGCGAGCTATCTCCTTCTGACCGTCGTCCATCCTTCCTCATCCTCATTCGTGTCCATCTCATCAGTATCCACATTTTCATTGGGACTCCTGCTGTCATCGCAGCTCACTGCTGAACAGTTCTGCTGAACCGGTTGTGAGAACAGAAGCCAGGGCTGTAACGGTGGTAACTTCTCAAGTTCTGTTTTCACTGTAGACTCTTCATTCTCTGTGCAGTATCGATAAAATTTCACTAATATTTCTGCTACTTCTGCTGCACTGCCATCCTCCATCTCTGTATTGAAGCATTCAGCCATGTAATCTTCGAGTACAGTAACAACCTCACTTGTGGATAAGTCATCTTGAAAAACATAATGCATCATGATAATCATCACAATATAAGATATTGTAGTATCTTATTTTTGCAATTAACTTACAATTTAGACTAATTAAATTATTCGAGTGTTAATTAAAACTTATAATAGTACTTTACTTTTTGTGTTAAATCAGAAATAACGAGAATATACCATTCATAGACAGCACTTCCGTCATATATGTGCAAAATTCTACGGCGCTATCTTTAGAACCCATGCCATGTTCTACTGTCAACTGAAAATGAACGAAAGACAATTGTAGCGTAAGATTTACACATTTAGTTATGCTATGCTTGCACAGCATGAAAAACAATATAACCTATGTTTGAGGTTAACGTAAAATCAAAGAGAATGTGAAGACTCACCCTTAATGCCGTCCAATTGCTGAATATACGTTGTATGCCGGTTAGAAAAAATTCCTTGATATTCGCCATTTTAATTGAATGTTTTAAATATAAGGGCAAGAACTAGGGATCTCACGTGGAAAATTCTTGCGATATAACCATTAAACCGGAACTTCTCACAACTGATCATTCTTTACGCTGTGTGGCTGAGGTAACGCTAGGTGCTTAGATAATTCAGGTTGCGTTCCGAAATTCACTGCCAGTGCTGAAATTCTATAGTTACGTGACATAAACTATAGATTTTCAGTACTGATAGTGAATGGTTGCGTTCCGAAATTCATTGCCAGTACTGAAAATCTATAGTTCATGTCACGTATACTATAGGTTGCTTTCCAACAAGAGACACAAGTATTACCCTATCTTTGTTACTCACTAAATGTGAAACAAAGATAGAATGATGTTTGTGTCAACTTGTGTCTTTTATTAGAAAGCAACCATAGAATTTCAGCATAGAAGTCTGTGAATCTTGGCCAATCTCTTACTTCTAGGACCTCTATTTTTCTTGGCTGCGTTCCAAAACTCTATTCGACAGGAAGAGTAGCATTTAATTGACCAATAAGAACAAAGATAATTAGGATTTCCTTATCATGATTGGTCAATTAAATGTACTCTACCCACCGAATAAAATTTTAGAACGCGGCTCTTGAGTCCCGATCTACAATAGGTGTAGTAAGTTTTAAGTTTTAAGAAATTGACCAATCATAGTCGAAGTATAGAAAAATAATCAATCGTGATTGGTTAATTTCTTACAGCTTGAAGCTTACTACACCTATTGTAGATCGGGACTGAAGATTCTCTATAGATGAGTCGTAGTATAAGTCAACGATAAGTTAGGCGGATTTTTCCAGTAGTATGATTTAATGACAAGTGAAGCGATTATTTTATTTTTAGAAGAAATATTAGATATGTATGAAATATAGAATATATATAATCTAAAAAGAAGAAGGACTGTTTTCAATAGTGATTTAATGTATTTCGTATATATTATAATGTGAACATTACAAGGTGAGTTAAAATTAAAACAGGCAAGAATGCATTTAGGTTAGGAATAGGATTAGGTTAAATTAAACTCGAGACTTGACAACGATAATTTACAACAATCTATTTGATGTGTATGATTTTATATAAAATCAATTATTAATTGTTTATTAAGTCATTAATTCTCTTTTCAAATAGACAATAAAATTAGCTTTAACTTGATTTATTAGCTTTAACTTGATATCAAGTAAATTTGACAAATTTATAAACAAGTGACTTGTTATATTTAGGATAATTTTTATTTGGAGACTAACAGATGAACCATGTCAGACGCTTTTGAGGAGATACAAGCGATCAAAATAAAGAGAAACAGCCTTCGTGAGAAACTGCAGAAAAGAAAACGAGAGAGACATGAATTGTTCACTCTCACTTCCACGCCGGTGCCATCCACCCTCACAGAATCAACAGATCCTGGTATCAAATGTATTATGAAACATTTTTGCTCAAACACACTTGTAAATTAGTTAAAAATATATTACTTCATGTCACATGAAGTAAAAAATGAATTACTTTACATGATGTGAAAAATTAATGATTTTATGTATTAGTTAAGAGTGAGAAAGACAGATTTTGTGAAGTAACTCATTCTTAACTCTAATGTATATTGCAGATTCTAATTGACATGAATTAACTCATTCTTAACTCTAATATATATTGCAGATTCTAACACATCACTGCGCTCTGATCATAATGAATATGAGAGAGACATACTCTGCATCTTGCACGAATCTCTGCCGAATTTGCCAATCACATCTGCTGATCTGATAGATCAACTGCGCAAAAATTTAAATGCAGATGTGTCCTCCTCAGACATCCACAAGATTCTGGAGAAACTTGCTGCACAGGATATAGTTAAGTTAGTGAGTTTCCATGATATATTGTGACATACTGTAGAACTTCATTTTGCTTCATTGCAATGTATCAAGCATAAGTAAATAAATAGCATTTACCCTTAGGATCAAAGAAGTCACGGAGAATGGGATATTTGGATACACAGTACTCTCCTTCACAGAATCCCAATCATCGTATCAGTCACAGTCTGACGACACGGAAAACGCGGAGAGCACTGAGACTTCCGCGTCCGAATTGAATGACTACATGCTAGCGGAGAAGCAAGCAAAGATAGAAAAGAAAAATACTGAGGACATCATGTCCTTGATCTCAATGCCGACGATTCGAGAGAAGGAGAGCAAAAAGGTCGGCGAGCAGATTCTGGATCTACTGTCCAAGCAGACCTCCAAAGAGAAATCGCTAGCAGAGCGTTTTCGCTCCCAAGGCGGCGCCCAAGTCATGGAGTTCTGCCCACACGGTACGCGGGTGGATTGCATGAAGCTGAACGGCGGCCCGGGATTCGCGGAGAAGTGCAAAAAGCTACACTTCAAAAAGATCATACAGAGCCATACGGATGAATCATTGGGCGATTGCAGTTTTCTCAACACCTGCTTCCACATGGACACGTGCAAGTAAGAACTTTTCCAGGCCTGCACAAGTCTATTTAGAGAACGTGATCTTGCGCTCTCTGAAATTATACGCATGAAATGCGCGTTTCTTTTTATCATATCTCTCAAATAAACTCTGTTTTTGATATAGATATGTCCATTACGAGGTGGATGGCCCTACAGCACAGCCAAAGGAAACCAACGACTCGGACAGCCCCAGCAACACCACGACTAATAAAACATTGAGTCTAGATAGTAAAAACGGCAGCGGCACCAGCAGTAACGTCGGAAGCGAGCTGACTTTGTATCCACCGCAATGGATCCAGTGCGACCTACGTTACTTGGATATGACAGTACTTGGCAAGTTCGCCGTGATCATGGCCGACCCACCATGGGACATTCACATGGAACTGCCTTACGGCACCATGTCGGACGACGAAATGAGACAGTTAGGTATCCCAGCACTTCAGGATGAAGGACTTCTATTCTTGTGGGTAACTGGTAGAGCTATGGAGTTGGGTAGAGAGTGTTTGCAGTTATGGGGCTATGAGAGGGTCGACGAGATCATCTGGGTGAAGACTAATCAATTGCAGAGAATAATACGTACGGGTAGAACCGGCCATTGGCTGAACCACGGCAAGGAACACTGCCTAGTCGGCATGAAAGGTAATCCTCGCATCAATCGAGGTCTGGACAGCGATGTAATTGTTGCAGAAGTGCGCGCTACCAGCCATAAACCCGACGAGATTTATGGCATCATCGAACGCATGAGTCCCGGTACGAGGAAGATTGAACTGTTTGGTCGGCCGCACAATGTGCAGCCAAATTGGATCACTTTAGGTAATCAAGTAGATGGCGTCCATCTGATCGACCCGCAACTGATCAAAGCCTTTAAGAAACGTTACCCCGATGGAAACGCAATGAAACCGACTAAACCGTAAAAATATCGAAAATCGAAAGTTCGAATGACACTATTGGCTAAAATCAGCCACTTTGTTGAAGATTTAAAGAAATGAATCTTGTAAAACTTGTTCTTAGGAAGAATAAAATATATCAACAATTTTTTAATCAAATTTCTTGATTTCTTAAAAAAATAGAGAAAACCATTTTTACGCGTTTAATCTTTTAACTTACAGTGAATTGCACACATTTAATAAAAATCCACAAACAAATTCGTGAAAACAATCGGTCTTCCGAACGTTATTGTGTTGTCACAATTTATTTAAAATCTTTTATCTATAAATGAGAAATTTGTTTCAATAAAAACATGAAAGTCGCATTTCATCGTAAAAAGACACTTTGACATTTTAGATTTATTCTATCGAATGTAATAGTACTTCTTCAAACACCAATTTATGTCAACGTATATATTATGTCGCGAGAATAACATATATTTCATTTCTGAAGTGTTAATCTAATAGCTTATTTCGACAATTGTATCATTAATTATTCGCTTATCATTATTTTACCTTGTATATATATATAAATCTTCTTCCCTCATAATTTATTAGGAAATTTTTATAAATTCCACTTACCTCTTAGATATATGCAAGTACAAAATAGACGCATATAATTATAAATATAAAATACCGAATTTCGTAAAGCACAACTCGCAGTTGCTAATTATAGCAATATTTGTACATATATGTTACATACATTTAAAGCATATTATAGTGAATAACAATCGCAAGGGAAAATTGCAACATGACGTTCTCAAAATATATAACCGATACTGTTGCGCTTCTGCTTAAGTAGATTTTTTTTTATGAAAACAGAGAAATAATTGTCGTTAATACTGCTCGAGGAGGTTGATTCCCTTGTGACGTAATTCGATTCTGGTAATTCCGCACTCGGTAAATTTTCCTTGTCATGAGCGTTGAGGACATTGTCCGACATTTTCCTGTGACGCATCTTGTCGAAGGAATCTACCCAGTGCCTCTTCTTGTGCTCGTCCTCCGTTATGAAGAAATGCTCGCCGATCTTGAAACCGATTTCCGCGATATTTTTATCATCCGTTTGCGGATCTATCTGATCTCTGGGTATGACGGGTAAGAAGAGATTGTACTTCTTGCTGAGCCTTCGTGTGGCACGAGTTATCGCGAAACAAGTATTGAAGAGAAAACAATAATATTTCTGGAAAAAAATATTAATATGTAATACATATATTTAACAGAACATTAAGAGAAAAATCGAGAGAGGCTTACTATTCCGCGTGCATCCTTGAGTGGACCTTTCGTGATCAATTCTGTAGCACTAGCAATGCACTTGTCCGGATCGTGCTCGATCTTTGCGTTTATTTTCGACTGAGCGAGCTTGCACTCAGCGTCACCCATTGTGCGGTCAATATCCCGCAGCAAATCAGACAATACGTCGCCTGCTTCTTTCAGCAGCGAGTGATCTGCATCTGTGACGGGAGTATGTTTCAAAATCTCCTTCACTAGCAATGGATACTTAACGATTCTCGAACGTGGCACATCCAGATAAGTCCACAGGTCGATGGAACGCGGCGACTCCAGGCGCTTTTTCAAGAATGATTGAAATCGCTTATTGCCGAATCTTTTCTCGTCCAATAAATGTCTCGCCCATACCAACGTCCTGCATCTTTCCAGATATGGTTTCTTCAGTGTCGATAACTGCAGGAACAATTAGAATTAATATTGCACACACATGACATTAAAATACACCCATAAAAAGAGCGACTCACCCATTTTAGTATTATTGGACCTACAGCCTTTGTGAATCCACTTCTATCCCGCGCTTTGAGCAACTCGTCCCTCAAGCTACTGTGTATTTGGATGAGAGTTGTGATATCACCAAAAAGGGTGGATAACTCTTCGGATGTGCAGATACCAGTAGACAACATTGGTTCATAATAGAAGTCTCTCAACACATAGAGATCATTTAGCAACACATTTTCGCCACAGTACAATTCGTAAATTGCCTCTTGCCTCTTGACTTCGCTTCGACTTAGTACATTGTTCAACCATTCTTTACTCTGTGTGTGTGCAACATCCAACAACCAGCTTCTAATTGTCAAATTGTTACAGCTTGTAGTAGCATTCTTCAATCTAAAATGATGAGAGAAAACATATAACCAGGACTGCTTAGAAGAAACTTTATAAATAAATAAGATATAAGATTGGTTCTTTTTCAAAGAACTTTCAGAATTAATATATACTGGTACAATAAGTTTTAGAATAAAGCAAATATATTTTGTTTCACTTATTGCACCAGTGTACACTAATTCAGGAAGTTCTTCAAAACAGAACAAAGGATCAATTATAAATCTTCTTCTCTGATGTGAACTAATAAAATATGAAAAATCTAATCTTGTATATATATAAAAGTGTTCATTTTTATAGGTTTATATTATAGGAAATTCATAATCACCTCCAAGTATTGCAAAATTATGCACTTTTTATGATATCATACCAAAAAGAGAAATTACATACATATGAAAATGTTCACTTTTTATATCAGAGGAAATTTATAATCATCAAATATTGCAAAATTATGCACTTTTATGATATCATACCAAGAAGAATCACATGATTGATAAGATTGAGTACATGATAAGTTTCATAATTGATGGCTGTAGAGACTTGTAGAGAGTTTCACGTTGTACATACTTTTTACGCAACACCCCAGTATCAGCTTCATCCTCGTTGATCGACAGGTCCGACGAGTTTGGTGGAATAGTGAAGGACCTGTGCATAGCGTTGTCCAGTTTGCTCAATGCAGTCGATGACTGAAATATTTGGCTGGCAAACTCCGTAATCCTGGGTCGCTTCTTCTTGTTCCCCACATAGGAGTCCATGGACGTGTCCATCGAGCTAATGCTCATTGCGTCGCTCTTTGGTCGTTTCCTCGATCTCTGAGTGAACAATACGAAAATAACGTTCGAGCATTATTTCTGACAAAAAAACCATCGCTTGGTATACAAAGCGAGGAATAATGCTCAAACGAGTACCGATGCTGAGACGTGTGTGACAATAATACAACGTAAATTCCGACGAAAAAGAGGCGTACGGTTTCGCTGACATTAATGACATTGACATTCGAATGTCGGTTACGACGATTACTAACTGCGTGAGGCGTCAGCGCGCGTAATATCGAAAAATACAACGAGACTCACCAGCCAGAACCTCTTCCGCGGTTCCTGGAACGTCTCCTTGGTCGTCGTGCTGCATTCATCGTTCATGTTATCGTAAATTGTTAGAAAAATCGCAGTCTTTCAAGCGAACCAGCGCGCATAGCATGCGTCAAGACGTTTGAAGATAACACGGCTTTGTATAAACGAGTGCGCGCTCGCCGCGACATCTCTCGACGTATCGCAACAGTCTCACACCAGCTACTACTCTCGGCGGGAAATTTGTATTTTCTGTAACGATACAGAACATCTGTTGTATTTGTTTTCGCTTTCTTTTGTGCTTTCTTTTAAATTTTTTTTTATTTCCCGTCCTATCGCAATATCAAGATGTATATTTATTTCTATTTCATCGTAAAAATAATATATTACAATACAACAAGAAAATGAACTTCAAGTACACAATGAAAATGAACTTCAAGTACACAATGAAAATGAAAAGATATGTACAAATTTTAGATCCGTTCTTTTTATTTGTATTTATTTTATTCTGAATGATTATGGAAAGGTGCAAAAAGTACGAGCACGTAAAAGAAGAACAAGTATCATAAAAATTTGAAATTGGAAAATTCCAAAAAGAAAGTCAAGCAAAGGGATATTTCTGCTCGCCAAATGACCGAAAGCAACTAGTGTTTTTGAAAGTGGATTTACGCAGCCGATAAAATTGGTGTTGCATGGGATAATTATGTTTTTTTCTTTGATCATCGCGACATGTTTTATCATTTGGATACTATATAGGTAGGAATCAAAACTTGCCAAGTTTTCAGTCAGTGCTTTAGGTTGTCAGAGTAAACTAACCTCAAATTAAGTTCGAATTTTGTTACCGTTACATTCTATAAGCACACTTTCGTTTTGTATACTAAAAGCTGCTATTCTGCTGAACTAATTTGCATTTTTGCCTTTAAAATGAAATAAAATTGTATGCAGCTCCATAGAATACGAAATTATCTGTGTATCTTTTATATAAGAGCGATATGTTCCGTCGTTTTTTTCGTTGTGTACGAATTATAATGTTTACTTTAAGTCGAAATTCATAAATAAACTTGAGTCACTTAGATCTTTTAGATCGTTCGAATCTCTCTGAGGTGGCAAAGTTATCGCTCGTAGATTGGCCGAATTTAAAATTACACGTGAACGTAATGGAAAGCACGCCATCATACTTAACGTGCGAAGTAGTGAAAATTAAGAAAATTAAGAAAGTTTTGGACTATAAATTAAATTGCTATCGTATATGAAGTTATAATCGTCGATACTGTTAAAGTTTTAACAAACAGAAGCTTTATTGCTGCTGCACGCATCTTAACCAAGCAGTTGTTGTTATTGGTTATGTTAATCTCAGACGTGTTTACTAAAAAAAAAAGAATTCTTTTCGAGATTAATTGTTAATTGTACATATAATTTATATGTCTAATGTAAAATATACGTATTACAAGCAAATAGGTATAAAACATTAGACACGAGGTTAGGTAATATTACTTGGGAAGTTAGGTTAAAATCTCCACGTAAGTGTATCTTATTATCTGAAGTCAATGTGATGTCATAAATTCTCATCATCAATGTTTATCAAGGAGAAATTCAGTGATCAGAAAAGTAACATCATTTCTAGGCATTATAGTGGATTACATGCTATGGAGAGGAGTAACAAGACTGCAAAACACATAGTCACAAACACAGAACGTAAAGCATCTGGATCCAACTGGAATATGTATAAGAACTTAATTTCCAAGCCAAAGACAGAAAGAAAGAGTAACGAGGGAAATAATACTTCACAAACTAGGAGGCATCCAAAGTCTTTAAAAATGTACGCCACATCACATCATACGGTAAGTATTCAAGATACTACGATCCTATTTGAAGTAACTTGTACATGTGCAATGTATTTGTATATTTGTTACATATTTAAAATATATTTGTATATTGAAGATACAACAATATACTTGTATACTTAAAATATACTTATTGGCTTATTAATATACATCTATTTTTTTTTACACTTCTACATATACTTATTGATTACAGGATTTGGTAAATCCTGACAGCAAGAAGCACAGTGCCAAGAAGAACAGGCAATATAACACTTTGACGAAACAGATTGCTATAGACTGTGAAATGGTTGGGATTGGCGATGGCACAGAGAGTATGGTAGCTCGAGTGTCGATTGTAAATAAATATGGTGATTGCCTGTACGATAAGTACGTCAAGCCAAGGGAGTTGGTGGTAGATTATAGAACGTCTGTCAGCGGTATTCGGCCGGAACACTTGCTGAACGGGGAAGACTTTAACGTCGTACAGAAGGAAGTGGCGGATATGTTGAAGGGTCGTCTTCTGGTGGGCCACGCGTTGAAGCACGATCTTGACGTGTTGTATCTGTCTCACCCGCGTAGATACTTACGTGACACTTCAAGATACAAACCCTTTCGACAGTTATCGAAAGGCAATACTCCCAGCTTGAAGAGACTCACGTGCGAATTGTTAGGCCAGGAGATACAAGCAGGCGAGCACAACTCCGTGGAGGATGCGAGGGCGGCGATGCAGCTGTATATGTTGTACAAAAACAAATGGGAATCGGAGAGAAGGATACGCTAGGCCGTTTTTCTCTGAAGTTCTTCAACCAGTGCACACTAGTGCGGTAAGTTAGGGTCAAACAAGTATATCCCATTCTGACTTACTGCATCAGTATACATTAGTTCGAGAAATTCCTCGAAAAAGAAAGGACTTACTTTTTTTTGAAGTTACAAAAGCCCTATTTTTCCTCGAAGAACTTTCTCAACTGGTGCAATAAGTCAGAATGGAACAAAAAATATATTGGTTTCACTCGAACTTCTTGCACTAGTGTACACAATTTAAGAGATTTTTTGGACAAAGAACATTCATCCGAAATTTCTCGTCGGACGCTCATTCTGTTCAATGTCCGACGGCAACATGACGCTGCCTTGTACTACTTTAAGTTTTCTCGATAGATATTATTGCGTAACTGATAGAATGTTCCGTTTCTAATAGATGTGCCAAACGAGCGAGAATTACACAGAAACAGACATCTCCATGTGATTAATATGCGATAACAATTGTAAAAAATTTGTATTTTAATTAGTAAAAAAAATATTACATATCTTACTTTAAGAAACAAACACCTCTCGCTTCAGTCTTCAGTTACTACCTGTAACTTCAATTACATCGCTTTATCGAGATATCCGTTTTCTTGTGAGGATGCTTTCCAGTCCTACGAAGACTATATTCGAAACATTACGCGAACAGAAGCCGCGATCGCGCGGAGAACGAAACGGACATGTAAAAGGAATCGAAGGTCACTATCGGTCACTCGGCATTTCTGGCCAGTATCTACATCTTGTGCGAGTAAATATGGTAGACGACCTCGTTATCAGTATCAACCTTGTATCTCTTGTTTCTTTAATGTCCGTTTAATACTCTGCTTAGTCACTTTGTTCTCCATCTTCGTGCGAGATATATGTATCGCGCGTGATACTCCGTGGTGCAAGTGCTCTGTGCGGTATTTCGATCCGTAAGTAAAAAGGCTGCGAATTCGTTTCAACTAGTGTGTATAAAAACTCGTACTTTCGGAAGAAAAAGAGCAATACATGAGCGCCACGATCGACCACATCTATGGCTTATATTCTGTTGAGTAACTATAAATAACGCGATAATTTGCAGTAACGTCTCGACAATCGCCTAAAATCCATCTATAATGAGATTGACAGTAAGCAGTAAGTAAATCAAGCAGTCAATTTTTATAATAATCGACTGTGGTTGATCAATTTGCTTACTGCCTGCGTTTTACTGCCTACTGCCAATCCTATTATAGATCCCAGATAGCACAGAGAATTCAAAAAGAATTCAATTATATGTCACCAATTCTGAGTTCATTATTGCAAAAAGAATTCTTTTCACTGAACTAAACTCTGAAAAATTCTTTTCCAAAAATAAACTCAGAATTAATGACATGCGACTGAATTCTTTTTGAATTCTCTGTGTTATGTGGGATAGTCTCCTTTAGGTACCTTTTATATTAAATTACATGTATCGGCCTTCATGGTATTAATAGCCATCAAATTAGCCTTTCGTTAAGATCTACATTTGTTCAAATTTTCAACATAATATTTGTCTTGCCTCATCAAATCAAATCTTATCAGGCACGTTCTATATGCAATACGTGTACCTGGCCCATACATACGTTATCGTGTTTTCCATTACGTTTAATCTCTCATCAATCTCAGATACTTTGAACGTGACAAGACTAAATAAAAAAAAAAACAGACAGAAGTACGAATATAGACCTCGTTGAATTGCAATTAGAACGTCGTACGAAGGAAAACGCGAGTACTCGGCTTTCGATCGGACCTGTTGCACCTTTCACAAGTTTAACCAGTACGCGCGAAGTCGTAAATAATCAGAATAGGCTGCAACTGGTCCGCGATTTCGACAGGAAAAGTTGCATAAACGGATTCCGCGGTTCACCGTTCAGCGGTTGCGTTAACGTATATAATGATGCGTGACTGAAC
>NW_022639455.1:3015474-3019858 GCF_010583005.1 Odontomachus brunneus | reverse complement strand
TATATATATATATATATATATATATATATATATATATATACATATTAGCAGCTCGTACATGATATGATCGCGAATAACTATTGGAATGACTCGTCAATTATTATTCTACTTAACACATTATCACCGTTACAAAATGACGATAAAATTACTGTTTATGTAAAAAACTTCTTCGGCAGATTAAACCGCAAATAAAAACAAGTAAACAGATAAGTTTTATCGTCTTCGACCAGTATGAAATTATATTTTCCTCTATAAGGCAGTTAAAACTTATCTGAATTTCAACTTAATTCTATTTCGGTCCTCGAGATGAAAATTGAGCCAATGCGGAATAGTCGATATCCACTTTTGACTTGGTGTTTCAACCAAGGGAAAATCAAATTGAACCAGCGCGTAGGCTGGTTTGAGATATCCGCATAACGCAACGTGAAAATTGCGATCACGCCCGATAAAGTGCGAGATAGATCGTCAATAACTTTCGCCGAAGGTGTTAATGAGAATTCCTCGTGTTCTGCGGACCTCAGACGATCATGAGAATCGCCGTAGTTGGCGCAGGAGCCGCCGGGCTGGCTGCACTCCGGCACTGCACTTCCGGTACTTACGATGATCAAGTGGTATGTTACGAAAAAACAGACCAAATCGGCGGCACTTGGGTCTACCGAGAGGAAACTGGTTCCGATAGATACGGCTTGCCGATTCACACTAGCACGTACAAAAGCCTCAGGTGCGTTGCATCTCATTGCGGGGCAACTTTCGTTTTCTTGACCGCGTACAGAAAAAAAAGAGAGAGGGAGGAAATGCACAATTAGCGATATATTTATAGAAACTAATACTCCAATCTTAAGAAATTGAAGGAACACGAAAGTTGATATCCATTTTTCATACTCACGTGTATCGTGATTGACGTATTTTGCAAATAATTTCTGTGAAAATCTCTGCTGTTCACTTCTAGGACTAATCTGCCGAAGGAAGTGATGGGTTATCCAGATTATCCAATACCGGAGAACCCCGAAAGTTACCTGTCGCGCCCGCAGATACTGAATTTTCTGAACGAATACTGCGACCACTTCGCGCTACGTCCTTACATCCGTGTGAGTGCACGAAGCTGCAATGAGTATGCCAGCACATATTGTAGACGCGGAAATAAAGTAAAACGCGATGTCTGTGTCTACAATTAAAGACGACATCTTTATTTATTTAACGTGCGAGTCACTGTTAGACCCGAATTTAAATACTCAAGATGCTGAATCCACAAAACTAATTCAAGTATCAGGGATAAATTTGTCGCGGCGTGTTGTTGCAAATTCCTCACGTTGCAGCTGCTGCACCATGTAGAGTTGATAGAGCCAGCCGTGGGGAGCCGGAAGTGGTCGGTCAAGGTCAAGGATCTGCAGAGAGATACGCTCATGACCGAGTCGTTCGACGCGATCTTGGTATGCAACGGTCATTATTTCGAGCCCAGCATCCCAAAGATATCCGGCCAGAACATCTTCGTCGGCGAGCAGATCCACAGTCATGACTACAGAGTCCCCGAGATCTTCAACGGCAAGACCGTCGTCGTCCTGGGAGCAGGACCTTCCGGTGAGTAAATATCACACGGGTGACTCACTCAATCTCCAGGGAAAAAAAAAATCCAAACAATTCTTCTCGAAAGTTCCTTCCTATCGTCGCAACTGAAAGGAAAGAATTGATAAAATATTTTACTGACAATTTCGCACTTAATAGATGAGAACAGCTCCTCGTTCATCGGTTATTTGATCTTTGTTCGGGAGTGTGAAAAAGATTTCTGGACGAAGCTACTCATGGCAATTAAAACTCTTTTCTTTTCCTCGTTCCCGCCGACAGGTATGGACTTGGCTTTGGAAATATCCAAGAATGCGAATCGCGTGATTCTGAGTCATCACGTGAAGGATACTATACTCACCGTGTTCCCCGAGAACGTCGTGCAGGTAGGTAAAAGCGCGAGTCCAGAATGAAAATAGTAAAATCACACGGGGATTACTTCTTAGACTTGCGGCGGTTTCTTTTTAGAAAGCCGATGTGGTGGAACTGACGGAGCGCGAGGTGGTTTTTGCGGACGGCACGAAGCAGCAGGTCGATGTCGTCTTCTATTGCACGGGTAGAGTCTTCTTCTTTACAGGAATCATTCAGAGACTGCGGACGCGCTCCCGCGAATATATATTTAGAAGGAGAACAGAAAGATCTATCTGAAACAAGGCACACTTTATACAAATACGAAAAAATCCTCTTACCAGCACAAATGTTCAAAGGACATCTTAGAAATGATATTCTACTACGGCTTCAAGACATTTCTAAGATGTATTTTAGACACTTGTCCCAGATAGCCAAACCTGCGCGAACAGATTTCGAGCAGAACTTGCTATCAACTTTTGATGGCAAATAGATAACAATGCAGGATTTGTTATATCAAATTTTGTTGCCAAATTGCCGTCAGATATGCGGCAGAGCTTGTTGTCGGATAATTGCTGCAGATTTACAGTAAAAACCGCGCAGACCTTGTAGCGATTTGACGGCAGATTGGCGGCAGAAACCGCGCAGACCTTGCTGCGCTGCAAGCTTTGCGCGGTTTTTGCTGCAAATTTGGCACCAATTGCCCGACATCAAGATTTGTTGTCAAAACCGTAGCTTAATGTAGACACAGATGGCTATGGGTTTTTTATTTGCTGTGGGTTTTTGATCAAATTTACTGTCAATCTGCGCGCAGTCTGAGCTCAATTTGCTTACTGGGGTGCTATTTGCATTCGGGAGAGAAAATGATTATATATAATTATATTAATTAAATAAAAATTGCATATGTGTGTGTGTGTATATATGTGTGTGTGTGTGTGTGTGTGTGTGTGCGTGTGTGTGTACCCAGATAGCATAGAGAATTAAAAATAATTAAAAAAGAATTCAGTCATATGTCACCAATTCTGAGTTAATTTTCATATGCAAAAAGAAATCTTCAAAGTTTAGTTCTAATAAGAATTCTTTTTGCATCTAAAAATAAACACAGAATTGGTGACATACGACTAAATTCTTTTCTAATTTTCTGTGCTATCTGAGTAATTATGCATGACTACATATGGCCATACGTAGACAAAATTCATATGTGATTTTTTCTTCTCGAGTGAGTATTGTGCAAATACGTTTCGCTCTCGTCCTTTTATTACTTCTCCATTTGTTTTCCTTCTAAATATATCCGCACGGACGTCCATAATTCAATCATTGCATAAAGATTTTATCTCATTATCAGCATAATGAGCATCACGATAATCCGAGTGTATGAAGTTGGCACCCCACTTTTTGAAATTTATAATTTTGAAAGTTGTTCCAGATTGTTCTGACTTTGTACCACATTGTTCCAAAATGATATTGCTTCATTCGAAGCGGTTTACGAATAAAAAAAAAAAAATGATTTTTTGAGCTGGCACCTTACTTTTCGAAAATCGAACATTCTGATACCGCAATAGATTGTTCTAGTTGTTCCAAACATTGTTCCAAAAGGACAAATCCGTAAGTTGAATTATAAGTCCAAAAAATGAAAAAAAATGTTTTTGACCTGGCACCCCATTTTTTGAAAATAAAGCATTCCGATATAGATTACCGATATAGATTGTTCTAGTTGTTCCAAACATTGTTCCAAAAGGACAAATCCGTAAGTTGAATTATAAGTCCAAAAAATGAAAAAAAATGTTTTTGACCTGGCACCCCATTTTTTGAAAATAAAGCATTCCGATATAGATTACCGATATAGATTGTTCTAGTTGTTCCAAACATTGTTCCAAAAGGACAAATCCGTAAGTTGAATTATAAGTCCAAAAAATGAAAAAAAATGTTTTTGACCTGGCACCCCATTTTTTGAAAATAAAGCATTCCGATATAGATTACCGATATAGATTGTTCTAGTTGTTCCAAAAGCACAAATCAATAAGTTTAATTATAAGCCCGAAAAATTAAAAAAAGCTTTTTGACAAACAATCTATCGGACCAAGAGTAAACTTATACTATCTTTCTTGTTCCAACCGAGATCTTTTTGTTCTGAGTTGTTCTAGGCTTAAGAATTATAGTTCTAGAGTATGAGACTCATAAGATCATTCGTTCTCCGAAAATTCGTAAAAAAATCGATTTGACAGTACTCGACGTCAAGAGTAAACACATGCTTCCTTTCGTGTTCCAACCGAGATCTTTTTGTTTTGAGTTGTGTTAGGTTTAAGAATTATAGTTTTACAGTATGAGACTCGTAGCGTCATCCGTTCTCCGAAAATTTAAAAAAAAATCGATTTGACAGCACCCGACGTCAAGAGAAAACACATGTTTCCTTTCTTGTTCCAACTGAGATCTTTTTGTACTGAGTTATACTAGGCTTAAACGACGAAGCAATTTC
>NW_022639455.1:3011608-3015076 GCF_010583005.1 Odontomachus brunneus | reverse complement strand
TTTGGAACAATGTTTGGAACAACTAGAACAATCTATTGCGATATCAGAATGTTCGATTTTCGAAAAGTGAGGTGCCAGCTCAAAAAATCATTTTTTTTGTTTTACTCGGAAACCGTTTCGAATGAAGCAATATCACTTTGGAACAATATGGTACAAAGTCAGAACAATCTGGAACAACTTTCAAAATTATAAATTTCAAAAAGTGGGGTGCCAACTTCATACACTCCGATAATCCACTTTTCGAATCTGTCCTGAAAAGGGTACAAGTACAGCTTCCCTTTCCTCGCCGAGTCCTGCGGAGTCCGAGTGGACTCCAACATGGTCACGCCTCTCTGGAAGCATCTGGTGTCCATCGAGAGTCCTACCCTGGCATTAGTGGGGATCCCGTTCTACATCTGCGCTTTTAGTATGTTCGATTTGCAGGTACGACATCTCATTACTGTATCGTTCGTTCCCGAAGATTCAACTGTCATAACAGATTCCCCATTAAAATCGAGCGCATCCTCCGCGAGACAATTCTATTGTTCAAAACGAAGGCACGCGGCCGGAATGCGCGGCGGCAAAGGAAAGAAAAGAAAGAAGGGAAAAACGCTAGAAAGTCACCTCATGTGCGCGCGCGGCGCCGGCCGGCTGACTGACTGTGACTATACTTCTTTCTTGCCGCTCTAGTCACGGTGGAGTCCGGCGCGTTACTTGCAAATTTCTTCAAGGTGCGATTCATCCTACGACACTGGCACGGCGAGAGGCAGTTTCCCGCGAGAGCGGATATGCTGCGCGACGAGGCCGCGGAGGCGGCGAGACGCGCGGAGAGAGGCCTGAAGAAGAAGCACTTTCATATGATGGGCCCGGAGCAAGAGCACTACTTCGACGACCTCGCGAACATAGCGGGGCTCACGCCGCTGCCGCCCGTGCTGACGAAACTGCACAACGCGAGCAGCCAGCGCTTCCTGGACGACCTGGTGCACTACCGGCAGGATCGCTACCGCATCGTCGACGACTACAACTTCGTCCAGCTTTAACGCTCGGGACTGGTCGCGCGCCGATGCATTTCCTCGCGCATAGCCGTGAGGCCCGCACTTTCTTCGCGGTTATCTGTGTCGCGAAAGGAGCATTCATGTTCCTCTTATCGAGCTCGCAAATCGAGCAAATGAAATCTCAGACAGCGCAGTGCTAAAAAATGCCTCAACCCTTAAACGACAAGGTAGGATGAACAATTGTCACGTACAGTATGTATGTTTCAATCTATTTTAACTTCGTGACATGTTTGCGTCAAGGTCAGATGTACTACGCTGAAAAGACGTTTTCATACAATAAAAAAATTTGTCCTTGTTGAATTGCTATTTATTTACTCTCATGCAACCCTGATGGAAATATTTTACTGAAAATCTCTTTGAATTGACTCCTTTTCGTCAAAATTTATTAAAATTCGTTAAGATTCTTCAAGATTAATTAAAATTCACTAAAATTCATTAAAATTCGCAAAATTTATTTTATTATAACAATAAAATTAATTTTATGAGTTTTAATAAATCTTAATGAATTTTAATGAAAAGAGATCAATTGAGAGAGATTTTCAGTAAATATTTCAATAAAATATTTCCATCAAGGGAGTTTTAATGTGCAGGAGAAAAGAATAAACATAAAAAATGTTGGGATCATTTATAACCTCGTCTTGTTGTTTACATCTCATAATGTCGTTCAAGACTTCTTACTTCTTTTAAATGTCTTCAAGGCGTCTTTTAGCTGATTTGTGCTGTCCGCGATGAGACATATCGTCGAAGTTAAACTCTCGACCAGAATATAATACATGCATAACATTGACACGCAAATAAGTCACGAGTATTTTCTCGATGGATGATTCCTCACAGAACCTTATCGAAACGATTGTGCGAACGGAAGAAACGCATCGATCAATTTCCTCCTTCTGCCTTCCAATTCCAGCGTTCTAGCTTCCACGTGAGAATGTGAGAGGAAAGAGCGTGACCAGATTACCAAGTACTCCGTGTAAATCTCACGGAACGCACGAAAACTCTGATTAATATTACTTGAAGCCTCTTCGAACAATCCTAACCTAGAATACAATAGACTTCTGTGAAGTGCACGCAGAAGCGAACAATTAGGTCTGCTTTTTTCAGCTAAATTGCCTGAAGTGTGAGTTACACACTAGTATGTAATGTATGTACAAAAAGTTCGAGTGTGACAAATATGTTTTGTTTCGCTCCAACTTATGATACACTACCAGAGTCACCAATTCAAACAGTTGAGCTAAACAGAACGGACCTATCATGTCGACAGTAGTTTTGTCATCCGACACACACACGCGACTTCAGACTGCGCGGCGCGGGCCTTTCGAATTTCCCGCCGGCACGTGACCGCGAGTCACGTGACCGGGTCGGGCGAGTGACGCAGCGCCAGCCGCGGCGGCGGCGGCAGCGGCGGCGACGACGGCGGCGTACAGTCAGTTAAATGCCTCGTCGTGCGTGCGTATGAGCGGGCGGCTGAGTGAGTGAACGAGCGAGCGGCGGTGCGGCGAGTTTCGTCGTGTGATGTAGTTCAGTGTATCAGTGCCGCGCACGAGTGTGTGGAGCGTGTGTGTACATTCCCTCTTTCTCCTCTCTTTCTCTTTCTCTCTCCTCTTTCTCTCTCTCTCTCTCTCTCTCCATCATCACGAGAGCGCTATCATCCCGAGACGACGAGAGCGTTTCCACGACCCGCGAGTGATTCACGGGGCCGACGGTTACTCCGACGGATTATTAGGCGCAGCACGACGGAACCATGACGGTAGCGCGAGTCGACGAGCGTATCATCGTGCAGGAAACGCAACGTGAGTAAGAATCCCGTTGCCACCTTTTATCCGTAATCTGTGCAGTCGAGAGAAAACGGAAGAAAAACGTTCATCCATATCTTTCTTTCTTTCTCTTTCGGCTTCTTTCGCTGATCTCTCTCTCTCGCACTCCTCACATTCCCCCTCTCCGTCTCTCTTTTCTCTCTCTCTCTCTCTCTCTCTCTCTCTGTGGCAAATACCAGCCATCACCCGAGATTTCCCTGCGATGCTTGGCCGTCCAACGTTGCACCGTCTCCACCGGGACCAGCAACGATCGAACACCTGCAACACGAGAATCGGCAGGGAAAATCGCGGGATCGCGTGCCATTGTTTCGCCGTGCATGTGCCCGGCCACGTCGATGCGGGAGAACATGAAGTAGAGAGAGAGACAGAGAGAAAGAGAGAGAGAGAGGGAGAGAGAAAGAAAGAGTGTAGGGATCCGCCACCCCCAGCGTAGCATTATTTACGTTACGTAGCGAGAATAAGCGTGGCGTCGCGCGACGCACGTACTGCGGCCGGAGAGCGGAGCCGCGCGTTCGATAGCTTCTGTCCATTTTATTCACGCTTCCCGCATCTCGCCTCTGTCGCCTACTTCTCTCTCTCTCTCTCTCTCTCTCTCTCTCTCTCTCTCTCTCTCTCTCTCT